>NW_023665708.1:300000-565706 GCF_014743375.2 Drosophila subpulchrella | reverse complement strand
GACTGACAGACTGACAGACTGACAGACTGACAGACTGACAGACTGACAGACTGACAGACTGACAGACTGACAGACTGACAGACTGACAGACTGACAGACTGACAGACTGACAGACTGACAGACTGACAGACTGACAGACTGACAGACTGACAGACTGACAGACTGACAGACTGACAGACTGACAGACTGACAGACTGACAGACTGACAGACTGACAGACTGACAGACTGACAGACTGACAGACTGACAGACTGACAGACTGACAGACTGACAGACTGACAGACTGACAGACTGACAGACTGACAGACTGACAGACTGACAGACTGACAGACTGACAGACTGACAGACTGACAGACTGACAGACTGACAGACTGACAGACTGACAGACTGACAGACTGACAGACTGACAGACTGACAGACTGACAGACTGACAGACTGACAGACTGACAGACTGACAGACTGACAGACTGACAGACTGACAGACTGACAGACTGACAGACTGACAGACTGACAGACTGACAGACTGACAGACTGACAGACTGACAGACTGACAGACTGACAGACTGACAGACTGACAGACTGACAGACTGACAGACTGACAGACTGACAGACTGACAGACTGACAGACTGACAGACTGACAGACTGACAGACTGACAGACTGACAGACTGACAGACTGACAGACTGACAGACTGACAGACTGACAGACTGACAGACTGACAGACTGACAGACTGACAGACTGACAGACTGACAGACTGACAGACTGACAGACTGACAGACTGACAGACTGACAGACTGACAGACTGACAGACTGACAGACTGACAGACTGACAGACTGACAGACTGACAGACTGACAGACTGACAGACTGACAGACTGACAGACTGACAGACTGACAGACTGACAGACTGACAGACTGACAGACTGACAGACTGACAGACTGACAGACTGACAGACTGACAGACTGACAGACTGACAGACTGACAGACTGACAGACTGACAGACTGACAGACTGACAGACTGACAGACTGACAGACTGACAGACTGACAGACTGACAGACTGACAGACTGACAGACTGACAGACTGACAGACTGACAGACTGACAGACTGACAGACTGACAGACTGACAGACTGACAGACTGACAGACTGACAGACTGACAGACTGACAGACTGACAGACTGACAGACTGACAGACTGACAGACTGACAGACTGACAGACTGACAGACTGACAGACTGACAGACTGACAGACTGACAGACTGACAGACTGACAGACTGACAGACTGACAGACTGACAGACTGACAGACTGACAGACTGACAGACTGACAGACTGACAGACTGACAGACTGACAGACTGACAGACTGACAGACTGACAGACTGACAGACTGACAGACTGACAGACTGACAGACTGACAGACTGACAGACTGACAGACTGACAGACTGACAGACTGACAGACTGACAGACTGACAGACTGACAGACTGACAGACTGACAGACTGACAGACTGACAGACTGACAGACTGACAGACTGACAGACTGACAGACTGACAGACTGACAGACTGACAGACTGACAGACTGACAGACTGACAGACTGACAGACTGACAGACTGACAGACTGACAGACTGACAGACTGACAGACTGACAGACTGACAGACTGACAGACTGACAGACTGACAGACTGACAGACTGACAGACTGACAGACTGACAGACTGACAGACTGACAGACTGACAGACTGACAGACTGACAGACTGACAGACTGACAGACTGACAGACTGACAGACTGACAGACTGACAGACTGACAGACTGACAGACTGACAGACTGACAGACTGACAGACTGACAGACTGACAGACTGACAGACTGACAGACTGACAGACTGACAGACTGACAGACTGACAGACTGACAGACTGACAGACTGACAGACTGACAGACTGACAGACTGACAGACTGACAGACTGACAGACTGACAGACTGACAGACTGACAGACTGACAGACTGACAGACTGACAGACTGACAGACTGACAGACTGACAGACTGACAGACTGACAGACTGACAGACTGACAGACTGACAGACTGACAGACTGACAGACTGACAGACTGACAGACTGACAGACTGACAGACTGACAGACTGACAGACTGACAGACTGACAGACTGACAGACTGACAGACTGACAGACTGACAGACTGACAGACTGACAGACTGACAGACTGACAGACTGACAGACTGACAGACTGACAGACTGACAGACTGACAGACTGACAGACTGACAGACTGACAGACTGACAGACTGACAGACTGACAGACTGACAGACTGACAGACTGACAGACTGACAGACTGACAGACTGACAGACTGACAGACTGACAGACTGACAGACTGACAGACTGACAGACTGACAGACTGACAGACTGACAGACTGACAGACTGACAGACTGACAGACTGACAGACTGACAGACTGACAGACTGACAGACTGACAGACTGACAGACTGACAGACTGACAGACTGACAGACTGACAGACTGACAGACTGACAGACTGACAGACTGACAGACTGACAGACTGACAGACTGACAGACTGACAGACTGACAGACTGACAGACTGACAGACTGACAGACTGACAGACTGACAGACTGACAGACTGACAGACTGACAGACTGACAGACTGACAGACTGACAGACTGACAGACTGACAGACTGACAGACTGACAGACTGACAGACTGACAGACTGACAGACTGACAGACTGACAGACTGACAGACTGACAGACTGACAGACTGACAGACTGACAGACTGACAGACTGACAGACTGACAGACTGACAGACTGACAGACTGACAGACTGACAGACTGACAGACTGACAGACTGACAGACTGACAGACTGACAGACTGACAGACTGACAGACTGACAGACTGACAGACTGACAGACTGACAGACTGACAGACTGACAGACTGACAGACTGACAGACTGACAGACTGACAGACTGACAGACTGACAGACTGACAGACTGACAGACTGACAGACTGACAGACTGACAGACTGACAGACTGACAGACTGACAGACTGACAGACTGACAGACTGACAGACTGACAGACTGACAGACTGACAGACTGACAGACTGACAGACTGACAGACTGACAGACTGACAGACTGACAGACTGACAGACTGACAGACTGACAGACTGACAGACTGACAGACTGACAGACTGACAGACTGACAGACTGACAGACTGACAGACTGACAGACTGACAGACTGACAGACTGACAGACTGACAGACTGACAGACTGACAGACTGACAGACTGACAGACTGACAGACTGACAGACTGACAGACTGACAGACTGACAGACTGACAGACTGACAGACTGACAGACTGACAGACTGACAGACTGACAGACTGACAGACTGACAGACTGACAGACTGACAGACTGACAGACTGACAGACTGACAGACTGACAGACTGACAGACTGACAGACTGACAGACTGACAGACTGACAGACTGACAGACTGACAGACTGACAGACTGACAGACTGACAGACTGACAGACTGACAGACTGACAGACTGACAGACTGACAGACTGACAGACTGACAGACTGACAGACTGACAGACTGACAGACTGACAGACTGACAGACTGACAGACTGACAGACTGACAGACTGACAGACTGACAGACTGACAGACTGACAGACTGACAGACTGACAGACTGACAGACTGACAGACTGACAGACTGACAGACTGACAGACTGACAGACTGACAGACTGACAGACTGACAGACTGACAGACTGACAGACTGACAGACTGACAGACTGACAGACTGACAGACTGACAGACTGACAGACTGACAGACTGACAGACTGACAGACTGACAGACTGACAGACTGACAGACTGACAGACTGACAGACTGACAGACTGACAGACTGACAGACTGACAGACTGACAGACTGACAGACTGACAGACTGACAGACTGACAGACTGACAGACTGACAGACTGACAGACTGACAGACTGACAGACTGACAGACTGACAGACTGACAGACTGACAGACTGACAGACTGACAGACTGACAGACTGACAGACTGACAGACTGACAGACTGACAGACTGACAGACTGACAGACTGACAGACTGACAGACTGACAGACTGACAGACTGACAGACTGACAGACTGACAGACTGACAGACTGACAGACTGACAGACTGACAGACTGACAGACTGACAGACTGACAGACTGACAGACTGACAGACTGACAGACTGACAGACTGACAGACTGACAGACTGACAGACTGACAGACTGACAGACTGACAGACTGACAGACTGACAGACTGACAGACTGACAGACTGACAGACTGACAGACTGACAGACTGACAGACTGACAGACTGACAGACTGACAGACTGACAGACTGACAGACTGACAGACTGACAGACTGACAGACTGACAGACTGACAGACTGACAGACTGACAGACTGACAGACTGACAGACTGACAGACTGACAGACTGACAGACTGACAGACTGACAGACTGACAGACTGACAGACTGACAGACTGACAGACTGACAGACTGACAGACTGACAGACTGACAGACTGACAGACTGACAGACTGACAGACTGACAGACTGACAGACTGACAGACTGACAGACTGACAGACTGACAGACTGACAGACTGACAGACTGACAGACTGACAGACTGACAGACTGACAGACTGACAGACTGACAGACTGACAGACTGACAGACTGACAGACTGACAGACTGACAGACTGACAGACTGACAGACTGACAGACTGACAGACTGACAGACTGACAGACTGACAGACTGACAGACTGACAGACTGACAGACTGACAGACTGACAGACTGACAGACTGACAGACTGACAGACTGACAGACTGACAGACTGACAGACTGACAGACTGACAGACTGACAGACTGACAGACTGACAGACTGACAGACTGACAGACTGACAGACTGACAGACTGACAGACTGACAGACTGACAGACTGACAGACTGACAGACTGACAGACTGACAGACTGACAGACTGACAGACTGACAGACTGACAGACTGACAGACTGACAGACTGACAGACTGACAGACTGACAGACTGACAGACTGACAGACTGACAGACTGACAGACTGACAGACTGACAGACTGACAGACTGACAGACTGACAGACTGACAGACTGACAGACTGACTGACAGACTGACAGACTGACAGACTGACAGACTGACAGACTGACAGACTGACAGACTGACAGACTGACAGACTGACAGACTGACAGACTGACAGACTGACAGACTGACAGACTGACAGACTGACAGACTGACAGACTGACAGACTGACAGACTGACAGACTGACAGACTGACAGACTGACAGACTGACAGACTGACAGACTGACAGACTGACAGACTGACAGACTGACAGACTGACAGACTGACAGACTGACAGACTGACAGACTGACAGACTGACAGACTGACAGACTGACAGACTGACAGACTGACAGACTGACAGACTGACAGACTGACAGACTGACAGACTGACAGACTGACAGACTGACAGACTGACAGACTGACAGACTGACAGACTGACAGACTGACAGACTGACAGACTGACAGACTGACAGACTGACAGACTGACAGACTGACAGACTGACAGACTGACAGACTGACAGACTGACAGACTGACAGACTGACAGACTGACAGACTGACAGACTGACAGACTGACAGACTGACAGACTGACAGACTGACAGACTGACAGACTGACAGACTGACAGACTGACAGACTGACAGACTGACAGACTGACAGACTGACAGACTGACAGACTGACAGACTGACAGACTGACAGACTGACAGACTGACAGACTGACAGACTGACAGACTGACAGACTGACAGACTGACAGACTGACAGACTGACAGACTGACAGACTGACAGACTGACAGACTGACAGACTGACAGACTGACAGACTGACAGACTGACAGACTGACAGACTGACAGACTGACAGACTGACAGACTGACAGACTGACAGACTGACAGACTGACAGACTGACAGACTGACAGACTGACAGACTGACAGACTGACAGACTGACAGACTGACAGACTGACAGACTGACAGACTGACAGACTGACAGACTGACAGACTGACAGACTGACAGACTGACAGACTGACAGACTGACAGACTGACAGACTGACAGACTGACAGACTGACAGACTGACAGACTGACAGACTGACAGACTGACAGACTGACAGACTGACAGACTGACAGACTGACAGACTGACAGACTGACAGACTGACAGACTGACAGACTGACAGACTGACAGACTGACAGACTGACAGACTGACAGACTGACAGACTGACAGACTGACAGACTGACAGACTGACAGACTGACAGACTGACAGACTGACAGACTGACAGACTGACAGACTGACAGACTGACAGACTGACAGACTGACAGACTGACAGACTGACAGACTGACAGACTGACAGACTGACAGACTGACAGACTGACAGACTGACAGACTGACAGACTGACAGACTGACAGACTGACAGACTGACAGACTGACAGACTGACAGACTGACAGACTGACAGACTGACAGACTGACAGACTGACAGACTGACAGACTGACAGACTGACAGACTGACAGACTGACAGACTGACAGACTGACAGACTGACAGACTGACAGACTGACAGACTGACAGACTGACAGACTGACAGACTGACAGACTGACAGACTGACAGACTGACAGACTGACAGACTGACAGACTGACAGACTGACAGACTGACAGACTGACAGACTGACAGACTGACAGACTGACAGACTGACAGACTGACAGACTGACAGACTGACAGACTGACAGACTGACAGACTGACAGACTGACAGACTGACAGACTGACAGACTGACAGACTGACAGACTGACAGACTGACAGACTGACAGACTGACAGACTGACAGACTGACAGACTGACAGACTGACAGACTGACAGACTGACAGACTGACAGACTGACAGACTGACAGACTGACAGACTGACAGACTGACAGACTGACAGACTGACAGACTGACAGACTGACAGACTGACAGACTGACAGACTGACAGACTGACAGACTGACAGACTGACAGACTGACAGACTGACAGACTGACAGACTGACAGACTGACAGACTGACAGACTGACAGACTGACAGACTGACAGACTGACAGACTGACAGACTGACAGACTGACAGACTGACAGACTGACAGACTGACAGACTGACAGACTGACAGACTGACAGACTGACAGACTGACAGACTGACAGACTGACAGACTGACAGACTGACAGACTGACAGACTGACAGACTGACAGACTGACAGACTGACAGACTGACAGACTGACAGACTGACAGACTGACAGACTGACAGACTGACAGACTGACAGACTGACAGACTGACAGACTGACAGACTGACAGACTGACAGACTGACAGACTGACAGACTGACAGACTGACAGACTGACAGACTGACAGACTGACAGACTGACAGACTGACAGACTGACAGACTGACAGACTGACAGACTGACAGACTGACAGACTGACAGACTGACAGACTGACAGACTGACAGACTGACAGACTGACAGACTGACAGACTGACAGACTGACAGACTGACAGACTGACAGACTGACAGACTGACAGACTGACAGACTGACAGACTGACAGACTGACAGACTGACAGACTGACAGACTGACAGACTGACAGACTGACAGACTGACAGACTGACAGACT
Organism: Drosophila subpulchrella; assembly: GCF_014743375.2. Taxonomy (NCBI): domain Eukaryota; kingdom Metazoa; phylum Arthropoda; class Insecta; order Diptera; family Drosophilidae; genus Drosophila; species Drosophila subpulchrella. The sequence goes on along the minus strand of NW_023665708.1, from coordinate 557,898 downwards.
GACAGACTGACAGACTGACAGACTGACAGACTGACAGACTGACAGACTGACAGACTGACAGACTGACAGACTGACAGACTGACAGACTGACAGACTGACAGACTGACAGACTGACAGACTGACAGACTGACAGACTGACAGACTGACAGACTGACAGACTGACAGACTGACAGACTGACAGACTGACAGACTGACAGACTGACAGACTGACAGACTGACAGACTGACAGACTGACAGACTGACAGACTGACAGACTGACAGACTGACAGACTGACAGACTGACAGACTGACAGACTGACAGACTGACAGACTGACAGACTGACAGACTGACAGACTGACAGACTGACAGACTGACAGACTGACAGACTGACAGACTGACAGACTGACAGACTGACAGACTGACAGACTGACAGACTGACAGACTGACAGACTGACAGACTGACAGACTGACAGACTGACAGACTGACAGACTGACAGACTGACAGACTGACAGACTGACAGACTGACAGACTGACAGACTGACAGACTGACAGACTGACAGACTGACAGACTGACAGACTGACAGGACTGACAGACTGACAGACTGACAGACTGACAGACTGACAGACTGACAGACTGACAGACTGACAGACTGACAGACTGACAGACTGACAGACTGACAGACTGACAGACTGACAGACTGACAGACTGACAGACTGACAGACTGACAGACTGACAGACTGACAGACTGACAGACTGACAGACTGACAGACTGACAGACTGACAGACTGACAGACTGACAGACTGACAGACTGACAGACTGACAGACTGACAGACTGACAGACTGACAGACTGACAGACTGACAGACTGACAGACTGACAGACTGACAGACTGACAGACTGACAGACTGACAGACTGACAGACTGACAGACTGACAGACTGACAGACTGACAGACTGACAGACTGACAGACTGACAGACTGACAGACTGACAGACTGACAGACTGACAGACTGACAGACTGACAGACTGACAGACTGACAGACTGACAGACTGACAGACTGACAGACTGACAGACTGACAGACTGACAGACTGACAGACTGACAGACTGACAGACTGACAGACTGACAGACTGACAGACTGACAGACTGACAGACTGACAGACTGACAGACTGACAGACTGACAGACTGACAGACTGACAGACTGACAGACTGACAGACTGACAGACTGACAGACTGACAGACTGACAGACTGACAGACTGACAGACTGACAGACTGACAGACTGACAGACTGACAGACTGACAGACTGACAGACTGACAGACTGACAGACTGACAGACTGACAGACTGACAGACTGACAGACTGACAGACTGACAGACTGACAGACTGACAGACTGACAGACTGACAGACTGACAGACTGACAGACTGACAGACTGACAGACTGACAGACTGACAGACTGACAGACTGACAGACTGACAGACTGACAGACTGACAGACTGACAGACTGACAGACTGACAGACTGACAGACTGACAGACTGACAGACTGACAGACTGACAGACTGACAGACTGACAGACTGACAGACTGACAGACTGACAGACTGACAGACTGACAGACTGACAGACTGACAGACTGACAGACTGACAGACTGACAGACTGACAGACTGACAGACTGACAGACTGACAGACTGACAGACTGACAGACTGACAGACTGACAGACTGACAGACTGACAGACTGACAGACTGACAGACTGACAGACTGACAGACTGACAGACTGACAGACTGACAGACTGACAGACTGACAGACTGACAGACTGACAGACTGACAGACTGACAGACTGACAGACTGACAGACTGACAGACTGACAGACTGACAGACTGACAGACTGACAGACTGACAGACTGACAGACTGACAGACTGACAGACTGACAGACTGACAGACTGACAGACTGACAGACTGACAGACTGACAGACTGACAGACTGACAGACTGACAGACTGACAGACTGACAGACTGACAGACTGACAGACTGACAGACTGACAGACTGACAGACTGACAGACTGACAGACTGACAGACTGACAGACTGACAGACTGACAGACTGACAGACTGACAGACTGACAGACTGACAGACTGACAGACTGACAGACTGACAGACTGACAGACTGACAGACTGACAGACTGACAGACTGACAGACTGACAGACTGACAGACTGACAGACTGACAGACTGACAGACTGACAGACTGACAGACTGACAGACTGACAGACTGACAGACTGACAGACTGACAGACTGACAGACTGACAGACTGACAGACTGACAGACTGACAGACTGACAGACTGACAGACTGACAGACTGACAGACTGACAGACTGACAGACTGACAGACTGACAGACTGACAGACTGACAGACTGACAGACTGACAGACTGACAGACTGACAGACTGACAGACTGACAGACTGACAGACTGACAGACTGACAGACTGACAGACTGACAGACTGACAGACTGACAGACTGACAGACTGACAGACTGACAGACTGACAGACTGACAGACTGACAGACTGACAGACTGACAGACTGACAGACTGACAGACTGACAGACTGACAGACTGACAGACTGACAGACTGACAGACTGACAGACTGACAGACTGACAGACTGACAGACTGACAGACTGACAGACTGACAGACTGACAGACTGACAGACTGACAGACTGACAGACTGACAGACTGACAGACTGACAGACTGACAGACTGACAGACTGACAGACTGACAGACTGACAGACTGACAGACTGACAGACTGACAGACTGACAGACTGACAGACTGACAGACTGACAGACTGACAGACTGACAGACTGACAGACTGACAGACTGACAGACTGACAGACTGACAGACTGACAGACTGACAGACTGACAGACTGACAGACTGACAGACTGACAGACTGACAGACTGACAGACTGACAGACTGACAGACTGACAGACTGACAGACTGACAGACTGACAGACTGACAGACTGACAGACTGACAGACTGACAGACTGACAGACTGACAGACTGACAGACTGACAGACTGACAGACTGACAGACTGACAGACTGACAGACTGACAGACTGACAGACTGACAGACTGACAGACTGACAGACTGACAGACTGACAGACTGACAGACTGACAGACTGACAGACTGACAGACTGACAGACTGACAGACTGACAGACTGACAGACTGACAGACTGACAGACTGACAGACTGACAGACTGACAGACTGACAGACTGACAGACTGACAGACTGACAGACTGACAGACTGACAGACTGACAGGACTGACAGACTGACAGACTGACAGACTGACAGACTGACAGACTGACAGACTGACAGACTGACAGACTGACAGACTGACAGACTGACAGGACTGACAGACTGACAGACTGACAGACTGACAGACTGACAGACTGACAGACTGACAGACTGACAGACTGACAGACTGACAGACTGACAGACTGACAGACTGACAGACTGACAGACTGACAGACTGACAGACTGACAGACTGACAGACTGACAGACTGACAGACTGACAGACTGACAGACTGACAGACTGACAGACTGACAGACTGACAGACTGACAGACTGACAGACTGACAGACTGACAGACTGACAGACTGACAGACTGACAGACTGACAGACTGACAGACTGACAGACTGACAGACTGACAGACTGACAGACTGACAGACTGACAGACTGACAGACTGACAGACTGACAGACTGACAGACTGACAGACTGACAGACTGACAGACTGACAGACTGACAGACTGACAGACTGACAGACTGACAGACTGACAGACTGACAGACTGACAGACTGACAGACTGACAGACTGACAGACTGACAGACTGACAGACTGACAGACTGACAGACTGACAGACTGACAGACTGACAGACTGACAGACTGACAGACTGACAGACTGACAGACTGACAGACTGACAGACTGACAGACTGACAGACTGACAGACTGACAGACTGACAGACTGACAGACTGACAGACTGACAGACTGACAGACTGACAGACTGACAGACTGACAGACTGACAGACTGACAGACTGACAGACTGACAGACTGACAGACTGACAGACTGACAGACTGACAGACTGACAGACTGACAGACTGACAGACTGACAGACTGACAGACTGACAGACTGACAGACTGACAGACTGACAGACTGACAGACTGACAGACTGACAGACTGACAGACTGACAGACTGACAGACTGACAGACTGACAGACTGACAGACTGACAGACTGACAGACTGACAGACTGACAGACTGACAGACTGACAGACTGACAGACTGACAGACTGACAGACTGACAGACTGACAGACTGACAGACTGACAGACTGACAGACTGACAGACTGACAGACTGACAGACTGACAGACTGACAGACTGACAGACTGACAGACTGACAGACTGACAGACTGACAGACTGACAGACTGACAGACTGACAGACTGACAGACTGACAGACTGACAGACTGACAGACTGACAGACTGACAGACTGACAGACTGACAGACTGACAGACTGACAGACTGACAGACTGACAGACTGACAGACTGACAGACTGACAGACTGACAGACTGACAGACTGACAGACTGACAGACTGACAGACTGACAGACTGACAGACTGACAGACTGACAGACTGACAGACTGACAGACTGACAGACTGACAGACTGACAGACTGACAGACTGACAGACTGACAGACTGACAGACTGACAGACTGACAGACTGACAGACTGACAGACTGACAGACTGACAGACTGACAGACTGACAGACTGACAGACTGACAGACTGACAGACTGACAGACTGACAGACTGACAGACTGACAGACTGACAGACTGACAGACTGACAGACTGACAGACTGACAGACTGACAGACTGACAGACTGACAGACTGACAGACTGACAGACTGACAGACTGACAGACTGACAGACTGACAGACTGACAGACTGACAGACTGACAGACTGACAGACTGACAGACTGACAGACTGACAGACTGACAGACTGACAGACTGACAGACTGACAGACTGACAGACTGACAGACTGACAGACTGACAGACTGACAGACTGACAGACTGACAGACTGACAGACTGACAGACTGACAGACTGACAGACTGACAGACTGACAGACTGACAGACTGACAGACTGACAGACTGACAGACTGACAGACTGACAGACTGACAGACTGACAGACTGACAGACTGACAGACTGACAGACTGACAGACTGACAGACTGACAGACTGACAGACTGACAGACTGACAGACTGACAGACTGACAGACTGACAGACTGACAGACTGACAGACTGACAGACTGACAGACTGACAGACTGACAGACTGACAGACTGACAGACTGACAGACTGACAGACTGACAGACTGACAGACTGACAGACTGACAGACTGACAGACTGACAGACTGACAGACTGACAGACTGACAGACTGACAGACTGACAGACTGACAGACTGACAGACTGACAGACTGACAGACTGACAGACTGACAGACTGACAGACTGACAGACTGACAGACTGACAGACTGACAGACTGACAGACTGACAGACTGACAGACTGACAGACTGACAGACTGACAGACTGACAGACTGACAGACTGACAGACTGACAGACTGACAGACTGACAGACTGACAGACTGACAGACTGACAGACTGACAGACTGACAGACTGACAGACTGACAGACTGACAGACTGACAGACTGACAGACTGACAGACTGACTCGCATAGAGATCGGCGAAGAGGGGACTTTCTCTCCAGGGCAACGCCTTTCGAGAAAATGACCGCCCGCCCGTGTCTCTGTCCCGGATGGTTCGACTAGGGCTTCTCTCAGTTCCCGCTGACAGCCAAGGCTAACGCTAGGAAGCTGGCTACCCCAGCCTTACCCAATTGCTTGTCGTCCGTGACGTTCCTGCGGTACTCAATGAGTTCTCCGCGGCGGTCGGGACATGGCTGCCGGTCGTGCCACTAATGTCGCTGCCGATGCCCTCTGATCTGCTCCTTATCGTGCTTATCGATCGCAGTTCCGGAACTTCCTGAACCGTTGGGCTTCTCCAGGATAACGCCTCTTGAATGCCTCAACCGGTCGACTGCTCGCCCTTTCTGGCTGGTAGTGTGTATCTTCCGGGACTTCGCCGGTAATCGCAGGGCTCTCCAGGACAACGCCTCTTGAAACCACAAACCGCTCGTCCTTCACGCCAGGTCCTGCTCAGTCGCGCAAGGCTTAGACAACTTTCCCCCCAAGCTTACGGAACCTCGTCACAGGACTCTATTGCTCGACTTTGACGGACCCGCCGGGCGATGTGCCAGGGTGTGGTCGCAACAAAGTAGGAAAAGAAACCCCTTGACTTGGCCTGTGATATCCTCTGGACCTCAGCAACCTGTGTCTCAATTCGGAGATTCCTGATGTCACAATCTCGAACGTCTCGACGTAACGACCTTGCTCCTGGGAAGCTTCCCACGGCGCTGCTTCTGAGGACTTAACTTGTTTTTCACGTGCTGCTGGTTGACTTGGTTTATTGACTTTGATACCTGCGTGATCTTGAAGGATTGACTCCTGGTGATCGACCGCCCCCAGAGCGCTGCGTACTCATAAAGAGCATCCGGGAACCGATATTTCCCTTTTGCGCACGGCGCGCTGGTACTCTCAACTCCAGGTCAAAGGCCAAGATTTGCAAAATTTTTTTTTGTTTTTGTATTGCGCGCCAGCTCTATCCGAAAATATGTTATTTATTTTACTTTCGTCAAATTTTCTTTTAAAAAATCTTCTAAGTGTCGTTGAAAAACAAGTACAGCTATTGTATTGTGATGCAAGCATTCGGAAATCATTACCAGGATTTTGAAACCGATTTCTCCTTCATTATTCCTGAAATAAATCGCAAACGGATGCACTGTTGCTTGGTTGTTATTCCAATGAACTCCCTGCACCGAATCTTGAAGTACAAAAGCGTAATTTTAAGAAAAGTCACAAATGACAATGCACTCATCTGTTGTTAGCTCTTCCTTTTTTTTGGTCATAAACTCAACCCAAAAATTAGCTATAGCTAAGCACTATTCATTACAAGAAAAATCGACTTGTGTTAAAATAAATACATAATAAATGTAGTAAATATATTAAGAAAAAACCTATAAAAACAAATAAAATAAACTTAAATTAATACTTTAGAATTGGTTAAATAAATACTTATTTGATCTTAATTAAATATATTTCCTATTTTATTTAGAAATTATCAACAGATTGTTAAATAACTCAGAAATACAAACGCCATAAATTTCTAATGAGAGCGAGCGAGATGGCTGCTGAAAATATCAGAGGGCTTATTACATTAAATTCGATATCTTGAAAACATAAAATGGATCCAACCTATAAAAAAACCGATTGTAGGTGACAAATGGGGGCATATTTTAAAATAAAAAAAAATATTTCTTGTGGGGGCAATAGCTAAAAAATTTTTTTTAATGAAAATTGTTTTTTTTTTAAGAAATTAAACATTTGGTGTGTTTAAAAAAATTTATTTAAGAAGTAGACGTTTCAGACAATTTATGCAAAAGACATGAAATCAATCGTATAACTACAGATGGAGATATAGACTTGCAAAAAGAGGGTACTTTTTGAAAACTAGCTTTTTTACAAACCTTAAAAAATTCTTACTAAAAAAAATAATTTTTTTTCGGCCAAATCCTGATACGTATAATACGTATATACGTAAAAAAGTTTCAGGCAAATCAAAAATGTGAAATTTTTTTTTTGCCAAATCCGTTTGGTTTGTAAAAGAACGGCCCATATAACAAACAAACTTAACAAAATAATCTAGAAAACAAGGAAGAACGCTATAGTCGAGTACCTCGACTATCAGATACCCGTTACTCAGCTAAAGGGACCAAAGAAAAGTGGAGATATGCAAGCAACAAATGCGCCACCTACCGGCGGTAGACAGATTTAAGCGTTGTGGGCGTTAGAGTGTAGGTATTGACGAGACCAATACATTTCAGTTAAAATTTTTTATCTAGCACGAAAAATGTGGGCGCCACAGGCTTGGGCGGTTTGTGGGCGTTAGAGTGGGCGTGGCATATTCGCGTGACAAACTTGCGCTGCGCTCAAGCCTACAGAATCTAAATCTGAAATCCCAATTCTCTATCTTTGATATTTTCCGAGATATCCGCGTTCATATTTACGATTTTTTGAAGTTTGTGGGCGGTTTGTGGGCGTTAAAGTGGGCGTGGCCAACTTTTTTTAGGTCAGTCGGTAGGTATTGATGAGAACAATACATTTCAGTTAAAATTTTTGTTCTAGCATCAAAACTGTAGGAGCCACAGTTTTGGGCGGTTTGTGGGCGTTAGAGTGGGCGTGGCACTCTTTTGAAACAAACTTGCGCTGCGCAGGAATCTCAGGAATCTGCATGCCTAATCCCAGTATTGTAACTCTTATAGTTTCCAAGATCTCAGCGTTCATACGGACAGACGGACAGACGGACAGACGGACATGGCTAGATCGACTCGGCTAGTGATCCTGATCAAGAATATATATACTTTATGGGGTCGGAAACGCTTCCTTCTGCCTGTTACATACTTTCCGACGAATCTAGTATACCCTTTTACTCTACGAGTAACGGGTATAAAAATCGGCAATATGGAGCTGCGGTAATCCAAGGCGACAGATTAGCAACAAAAAATGCGGAAATTGCTTCGCTAGGGCCCAAGTGAATGGTATAGCTTTCTATAGCTGTTACCTGCCGCCAAGCCTTAGCCTTCCCCAGGCAACATCTGCGCTCGAAGAGATTGCAGAAGACGCCCGGGAAAATCGCCCCGCCGTAATTGCCGGGGACTTTAATGCCTGGGCTACGGAGTGGGGCTCCCCCGAACCAACGCGAGGGGAAAGGCGCTACTTGAGAGCTTCGCCGCACTTGACCTAGTGCTGCTTAACTCTGGAACAAAACCGACTTTTTCAAGAGCCGGCACCAGTTCTATCATTGACCTCACATTTGTGAACGCTGGATTGGCCTCGGGCTCCAGCTGGGAGGTTAGTGACACCTACACGGGTAGTGACCATGCAGCAATAATCTGCACGATAAATTCTAGAAGTGGCCCACCACGAGTCCCTAAGACCGTGCCAGGGTACAAAATAGAAACGCTAGACGTGGAGATGGTACAGATGTTGTTCGAGGACCTCTCTACAAGCGGCTCACCTGAGGAAAGGGCAAACCACATCGCAGAGTACACCAAGGTAGCCTGTGATGCATCTATGCAGAGAAGAGGGAAAATCCCATCAAGAAGAAGACCTGCATACTGGTGGAACCAATCCATTGCGGAAGCCAGGAAAGACTGCCTCAGGGCAAGACGCGCATACCAACGCTCAAGAGGAAGGCCCGAATTTGAGGCACTTCAAATATATTTCAGGGAAAAAAGACGAGCCCTGGAAAAAACTATAAAAGAGAGCAAACGCAGGTGCTTTAACAATATATGCGAGGAAATAGACTCCAACCCATGGGGCTTCGCATATAAACTCGTCACAAAACGGCTGCGGGTATTTAGTCGGCCATCACCGACATGCCCAGTCAGCCTAAAAAGGATAGTGGAAACACTATTCCCAGAGCAAGAGGGTATGGCGCGAACCTCACTGATCGTGAACAGGGCGAGCATAAAGCTCACAAGTGCCGAAGAAGACCTCCAGGTATTGAAGACAATACTGGTCGACAAGGCACCGGGACCAGATGGAATCCCGAATAAAGTTTTAAAAATTGCCATAAAAGCAAATACTAAAGAGTACGTTGACATGTATAATGCATGCCTAACGGAAGGTGTGTTCCCTAGCCGCTGGAAAACACAGCGGCTGGTACTCATACCAAAGGGGGAAAAACCCGCGGAGGAGCCTTCTTCGTATAGGCCACTCTGCATGCTGGACACGGTGGGTAAAATTCTCGAAAGAATAATCCACTCCCGGCTAGAAGGTGCCCTGGTCGAAACCAACGGCCTCTCAGAGATGCAGTATGGTTTTCGGAAGGGGCTATCCACCATCGACGCCGTCGGTAAACTGTGTGAAATCGCAGATAAAGCCATTGAGGGGAAAAGGTGGTTGTACGGCACTAAGCAGTACTGCATAGCGGCAACGTTGGATGTAAAAAACGCTTTCAACTCCGCCAGCTGGCACCACACACTAAATGCACTGAGCAACCTAAATGTACCAGTGTATATACAGAGAGTAATAGCGAGCTACTTTGAAGGCCGCCTGCTCCTGTATGAAACTGATTCCGGGCAATCGACCCACAGGGTCACCGGGGGAGTTCCCCAAGGATCAGTCCTAGGCCCTTTGTTATGGAATGTCATGTACGATGGGATACTTAGGATCACGATGCCCGAAGGGGCACGACTCATTGGTTTCGCGGATGACGTGGCCAAAATGGTTACGGCAAAGAAACTCCCAGATGCGGAAGGAATCTGCAACGAAGCGGGGAAACGAGCAAGCGCATGGCTCGACTCCAAGGGACTCGCCTTGGCAGCGCACAAGACTGAAGCAGTCCTGATAAGTAGCAGGCAGAAAGTGGAGGCAGCTACTATCAAAATTGGAGAAGCCACAATTACATCGCGTCCAAGCCTAAAATACTTGGGCGTCATGATCGACCACCGGCTTTCTTTCAAAGAACATCTAGCGTACGCTAGTGGCAAGGCAAGTAGGACCGCGGCCGCGATATCGCGAATTATGGCGAATACTCGGGGACCAAGGCAACCAGGACGTAGATTACTGGTTAGTGCTGTCACATCGACGCTGATGTACGCTGCTCCCATATGGGCTCGAGCCACAAAAAATGGAAGTTATATGCAAGACGGCGACTCCGTGCAGAGATTGTGTGCACTACGGGTATGCTGTGCGTTCCGCACGGTATCCCATGACGCGGCGCTGGTACTATCGGGAGGCATACCGATTGATCTGCTGGCAGTGGAATCAGCTAACATCCGCGCGGGCAGCACAGGGGTCGCAACTGCAGAATCCGTACGGAAAAGGTGCAGAGAACTCACCATTGCTAAGTGGCAAGAGAGGTGGGTAAATAGTAGCAAAGGACGATGGACGTATAAGCTTATCCCAGAACTGCAGAGATGGCTGGGACGGAAGCATGGACATGTGGACTACTACTTAACGCAACTGTTGACGGGACATGGATGCTTTAAATACTATCTGAATAGGTTTAAGCATGAACGTTATCCGCACTGCCCACTCTGCGAGTCGGATAATGAAGACGCAGAACACGTGTTTTTTGTCTGTCCGAGATTCGAAAATGAACGAAGAGATCTGAGCATAAGGGTTGGGAGGACGCCAGCCGCTTGTAACCTGGTGGACATTATGCTTGAATCAGAAGTAAATTGGTCTGCGGTATGCAACATTGCCACAATAGTACTCAAAAAACTGCGCATCGCAGAAAGACTGCGAAATTCCAATAGGATAGAATCCTAGAGAGCCCTATGGGCATTCCCCCCCGCCGAAGTAATACCTAACGGCAGTACCGCCGAGGAAGCGGGGAGGGGGTGGAGTTTTTACTGGGTTAGAGTCCCAGACTTCGGCAAGCTAGTTCAGCTCCGAGTTGGCTTTCGATGCTTTAAACCACCACTAACACAAAAAAAAAAAAAACAAAACAAAAACAAAAAACGCGAAGATGCCACGCCAACTCTAATGCCCACAAACCGCCCAAGCCTGTGGCGCCCACCATTTTTATGCTACATAAAAAATTTTAGCTGAAATGTATTAGTCTTGTTAATACCTATCGATTGATTCAAAAAATTTTTGCCACGCCCACTCTAACGCCCACAAACCGCCTAAGCCTGTGGCGCCCACAATTTTCATGCTAGAAAAAAATGTTAACTGAAATGTATTAGTCTCGTCAATACCTATCGATTGACCCAAGAAAAAGTTTGCCACGCCCACACTAACGCCCATAACGCCTAAATCTGTCTACCGCCCACATAACCATATATTGAGATCGCGGGTAGGTTGCGCATTTCAATCTCGCTTTACTGCTTGCATATCTCCATTTCCCTTTGGTCCCTTCAGCTGAGTAACGGGTATCTGACACTCGAGGTACTCGACTATAGCGTTCTCCCTTGCTTTTAAATGAATTAATTAATGGGAAAAATTGAAAAATAAGACTTATTTGTCAATTTTTCTTAATACAAATATAACCGTTACTTGTAGAATAAAAGGGTATACTAGATTCGTCGGACAGTATTTTACAGGTAAAAGGAAGCGTTTCTAGCCCCATAAAGTATATTTATTCTTGATCAGCATCACTAGCCGAGTCAATCTAGCCGTGACCGTCTGTCCGTATGAACGCTAAGATCTCGAAAAGTATAAGAGCTAGAATGTTGGTGTTTGTTTCTGCGCAGCGCGAGTATGTTTCAGCAGGGTGCCACGCCCACTCTAACGCCCACAATTTTCCATAACGCTAAAACCCTGCTGGCGCCCATATTTTCTAATATTTTGGAAAAATGTCATTCATTAAACACTTATAACTAAACAGTAATTAATAATTCGCAAACTAAATAGAGTGCGAGAGGGATGGAGATATATTTCCACAGTAAATCGGCTTCTTAAGAAATTTCACTAGCGCTAGGTGTCTGTTATTTGGCGTGTTAGTGAAATCTTGTAAACAGACGATAGGAATGAATGATTGGTGACGCTTTTTTGTTAGCTGAGTAACGGGTAACTGATAGTCGAGGTCGTCGAATATAGCGTTTTCTATTGTTTAAAATTTTGTTATTTAGGTTACCCATTACCGTACAATTATTGTTAAAAACATTGACATTGGACATTGCCTTTCTCAAACATCTGTCCGGGTCCTCCGAATCACTGGCCAATGCTCCTGAAAAAATATTAGGGGATATGTTTCAAAAGTGTGTACTTTTATAATTATATATTTGCCTTTTAGAAATGTATATAACCCTTTGCGGGACTTTTATTGGCACAACACATTAAGGCATGCACCTTTCGGCTAACGGAACCATAATTATACCCGTTACTCGTAGAGTAAAAGGGTATACTAGATTCGTCGGAAAGTATGTAACAGGCAGAAGGAAGCGTTTCCGACCCCATAAAGTATATATATTCTTGATCAGGATCACTAGCCGAGTCGATCTAGCAATGTCCGTCTGTCCGTCTGTCCGTATGAACGCTGAGATCTCGGAAACTATAAGAGCTACAATACTGATTAGGCATGCAGATTCCTGAGATTCCTGCGCAGCGCAAGTTTGTTTCAGAAAAGTGCCACGCCCACTTTAACGCCCACAAACCGCCCAAAACTGTGGCTCCTACAGTTTTGATGCTAGAACAAAAATTTTAACTGAAATGTATTGTTCTCATCAATACCTACCGCTTGACCTAAAAAAAAGTTTGCCACGCCCACTTTAACGCCCACAAACCGCCCACAAACTTCAAAAAGTCGTAAATATGAACGCGGATATCTCGGAAAATATCAAAGATAGAGAATTGGGATTTCAGATTTAGATTCTGTAGGCTTGAGCGCAGCGCAAGTTTGTCACGCGAATATGCCACGCCCACTCTAACGCCCACAAACCGCCCAAGCCTGTGGCGCCCACATTTTTCGTGCTAGATAAAAAATTTTAACTGAAATGTATTGGTCTCGTCAATACCTACACTCTAACGCCCACAACGCTTAAATCTGTCTACCGCCGGTAGGTGGCGCATTTGTTGCTTGCATATCTCCACTTTTCTTTGGTCCCTTTAGCTGAGTAACGGGTATCTGATAGTCGAGGTACTCGACTATAGCGTTCTTCCTTGTTTGCTATTATTTGTTACCCATTCTCCGGAATTTTTATACCCGTTACTCGTAGAGTAAAAGGGTATACTAGATTCGTCGGAAAGTATGTAACAGGCAGAAGGAAGCGTTTCCGACCCCATAAAGTATATATATTCTTGATCAGGATCACTAGCCGAGTCGATCTAGCCATGTCCGTCTGTCCGTCTGTCCGTCTGTCCGTCTGTCCGTATGAACGCTGAGATCTTGGAAACTATAAGAGTTACAATACTGGGATTAGGCATGCAGATTCCTGAGATTCCTGCGCAGCGCAAGTTTGTTTCAAAAGAGTGCCACGCCCACTCTAACGCCCACAAACCGCCCAAAACTGTGGCTCCTACAGTTTTGATGCTAGAACAAAAATTTTAACTGAAATGTATTGTTCTCATCAATACCTACCGACTGACCTAAAAAAAGTTTGCCACGCCCACTTTAACGCCCACAAACCGCCCACAAACTTCAAAAAATCGTAAATATGAACGCGGATATCTCGGAAAATATCAAAGATAGAGAAACGAGATTTCAGATTTAGATTCCGTAGGCTTGAGCGCAGCGCAAGTTTATTACGCGAATATGCCACGCCCACTCCAACGCCCACAAACCGCCCAAGTCTGTGGCGCCCACAATTTTCATGGTAGATAAAAAATTGAAACTGAAATGTATTGGTCTCGTCAATACCTATCGATTGATTTAAAAAAAACTTTGCCACGCCCACTCTAACGCCCACAACGCTTAAATCTGTCTACCGCCGGTAGGTGGCGCATTTGCTGCTTGCATATCTCCATTTTCCTTTGGTCCCTTTAGCTGAGTAACGGGTATCTGATAGTCGAGGTACTCGACTATAGCGTTCTTCCTTGTTATTCCTGTATTGCTCGCTTATGAGTACCATGTCTACGTTTTTCTCGATGACATTTTGCTCTAGCAACGATTGGGCAACCTCGCAATGGTTTAGGTCAATCTGAAGGAACTTCATTTACCGCTAAGCCCTTGCATAGCCCTCCTGAAGTGCGGGCATTTCCCACTCATTGTTGGGTGATCGCAATCTTTCTCCTTTTTGCGTTTGCATAGCATGCAGCAGGCCTTTGCTTTGCAGCCTCTGGCTTGGTGCTCCCTTGCGCCACAGTTGTAGCAGCATTTTGAGCAGTCCTCCTGGACGCTGAAATTCCCTGCTATATGGTTAAACTCCATACATTTAAAACACCTTTTAGGTGTTAGCTTTGGGCGGACTCTACACCAGGTCCATCCCAGCCTTATTTTGCCCTTCTCCAAGAGTCGCCTCCCTATGTCGGGCATAACTCTTAGTGTGGCGGTTTGGGTGCCTCCGTATGCCACCCTTAGGTTTACCACCGCGGATTCTGGCAGTTCCACATTGAATTGTGATTGAACCGCACACAAGATGTCTGCTTTGTCGGTGGTCTCATCGATGTCTTTTACCTCGATCAGCATTGTCTCAGTCAGCGCTCTGACGTCGACATTGTTGCCCAGGACAGCCTTCATTGTGGTCTGAAGCTCTACGGTTTTAGGGTCAGAGACCTTGTTTAGAATCACTAGGAGTTCCCCCTTTGCTGTTCGCCTAACGGCCTGTACTGCTTGTCCTAGGTCCTTAAGCTGCGGTTCAGCCTTAACCTTTTTAAGGATGTCGGCATAGGACCCTCCAGCAGAGGCTGCGATGACTATCGCGTCGTTCCGTGGCGGTCGCACCTTGGGCTTCCGAACCTTCTGCTTCACCTGTGTCCACTCCTCTGGCTTCTTCTTTTTCGCTGGTACCGCTAACGTCATCCTAGTTTCTTGACCCCTGGGTCGCTTGCTGGTGCCGCTCGCGAGCACTTCTGCGCAGGTTTTTTTTGCTATCTCCTTAGCTTTTTCCTGTTATTCGACTATGCATTGCACAGCCGACAGGACTTCCCTCTGGAGATAGTCGATTTCGTCGACTATGTCCCTCATGGGGTTAGTAATGGAACGCTTTCCTTCCATTAGCTTCTTCAGCTCCCTGGCCTTTGATCCCAGGCCCGTCAGCTGCTTCAGCATATCCCCCTGCTCCTCATCAGCAGCTTTTGGGCTGCTTTTATCTCCTGCTGGGGGGGTGCCAGGCTGCCTGCCACTGCACTTCACCCTTTTTTCTGGCGATCTCGCCATTACACTGCTTTTTTTAAACGGGTCAGCTACCGTGTTGGCCCAGTCAGGTAGACTGGACAAAGGCGTGTGAAAGCCGTCGGCATTAGCCGGCGCCGCCAGGCCTTTGTTTGCCGGCGTGCCTCCACTATTGGTTGGCCCAACCCCTAGGCTAGCGCCAGGGTGTTGTGCCCCCGATCCCCTGCCCGCCATTTCCCCGCCTGGGGAGTTCGATGGTACTGCAGTAAGCTTGGATCTTTACCCGCAGTATCTGCTGTTTTTCGATCGGACTTTAATATTTTTATGAATTATTTAATAAAAGGGATAAGTCTTAGTAATAAGGCTTATGGTTTTTATTTTCTAATTTTTATACCCGTTACTCGTAGAGTAAAAGGGTATACTAGATTCGTCGGAAAGTATGTAACAGGCAGAAGGAAGCGTTTCCGACCCCATAAAGTATATATATTCTTGATCAGGATCACTAGCCGAGTCGATCTAGCCATGTCCGTCTGTCCGTCTGTCCGTCTGTCCGTCTGTCCGTATGAACGCTGAGATCTTGGAAACTATAAGAGTTACAATACTGGGATTAGGCATGCAGATTCCTGAGATTCCTGCGCAGCGCAAGTTTGTTTCAAAAGAGTGCCACGCCCACTCTAACGCCCACAAACCGCCCAAAACTGTGGCTCCTACAGTTTTGATGCTAGAACAAAAATTTTAACTGAAATGTATTGTTCTCATCAATACCTACCGACTGACCTAAAAAAAGTTTGCCACGCCCACTTTAACGCCCACAAACCGCCCACAAACTTCAAAAAATCGTAAATATGAACGCGGATATCTCGGAAAATATCAAAGATAGAGAAACGAGATTTCAGATTTAGATTCCGTAGGCTTGAGCGCAGCGCAAGTTTATTACGCGAATATGCCACGCCCACTCCAACGCCCACAAACCGCCCAAGTCTGTGGCGCCCACAATTTTCATGGTAGATAAAAAATTTAAACTGAAATGTATTGGTCTCGTCAATACCTATCGATTGATTTAAAAAAAACTTTGCCACGCCCACTCTAACGCCCACAACGCTTAAATCTGTCTACCGCCGGTAGGTGGCGCATTTGCTGCTTGCATATCTCCATTTTCCTTTGGTCCCTTTAGCTGAGTAACGGGTATCTGATAGTCGAGGTACTCGACTATAGCGTTCTTCCTTGTTTTTTTTTGTAAGGAGCCACCCAAAGTTCCCTACGTGCTACGGCACGCACTTATGTGCTTGGCCTGCACCCTGTCCGAAGCTTGCTGCTATAGCACCCGCAGCCCCTTTCGCAGACTACGATCAGCTGGTCGCGCAAGCGCTTTCCACCACTGATCAAGAATATGTATACTTTATGGGGTCGGAAACGTTTCCTTTCGCCTCTTACATACTTTTCGACGAATCTAGTATACCCTTTTACTCTACGAGTAACGGGTATAACAAGGAAGAACGTTATAGTCGAGTACCTCGACTATCAGATACCCGTTACTCAGCTTAAGGGACCAAAGGGAAATGGAGATATGCAAGCAGCAAAGCGAGATTTAAATGCGCCACCTACCGGCAGTAGACAGATTTAAGCGTTATGGGCGTTAGAGTGGGCGTGGAATATTTGGCCCCAACACTGTAAACTGCGATTTTTGACATGGTTTTTATTTTATTTATTACAGAAAAACGGACGGTCCGATTAACTTTAAACTTTACAAATATGTTAATCAATGTTTGAATTATCGGAAAAAAATTTTTTTTTTTTTTTGGCGGCCATGTTTTTCTTCTGTAGCTGATCCAAAATGGCGTCTTTTTGAAACTTCCCTTGCCTGGTTGACAGCAAATCAGCAAAACGGCGCCACCTAGATCAAAAAACCAAACAGATTCTTGAAATATACATTACTGGCTATCGTTCGACATATGGGATTTTAAAAATATTGATTAGAAAAAAAATGGCGGCTGTTTGAAAAAAAAAAATTTTTTTTCGCGTAAAATTTTGCACTTAATTGTTTATAAAAAAAAAAAATTTACATATATCAAAAAACGGCTACGTCCAACTGAAACGACACTTTTCCCGAATAGAATGCCATTTGGATCAGGTCGATCGGATAAGAATTTTTTCAGTTATGCTGTCAACCAGGTCAAAAAACATGGTTTCGAGATAATCGCGTTTAAAGTTTTGAAAGGGTCAAATCGAATTGAAAAAGGTAGTTTAAAAGGTCTTACGTGGTTTATTTTGTTACTCGGCAATCCCTGGACCGTAGAGCAGCTCTTCCGCATCCATCATTTGTTTTTGGCGCAATTCCTGGGCATGCAAACGTCCTTCACGCGTGTTTGCCAGGGTATGACGATTGGCGTAATTGATGCGTTCTTTGTCAATCTTTTGACAGTAATCGTAAAGATTCATTCCGATACAGACTCCCATGAATTCTAACACACGTAGAAGTGCTGTGTGACCATTATTAAATATAATAGTAGCTATGTTTGCTGCAATATGTACAGTTGAGCTTCTACTCAGATGTCACTGTCACTTTCTCTGCAACAAATCTATTTTCTGGACCAACTCTTCGTTTTTTTATACCCGTTACTCGTAGAGTAAAAGGGTATACTAGATTCGTCGGAAAGTATGTAACAGGCAGAAGGAAGCGTTTCCGACCCCATAAAGTATATATATTCTTGATCAGGATCACTAGCCGAGTCGATCTAGCCATGTCCGTCTGTCCGTCTGTCCGTCTGTCCGTCTGTCCGTATGAACGCTGAGATCTTGGAAACTATAAGAGCTACAATACTGGGATTAGGCATGCAGATTCCTGAGATTCCTGCGCAGCGCAAGTTTGTTTCAAAAGAGTGCCACGCCCACTCTAACGCCCACAAACCGCCCAAAACTGTGGCTCCTACAGTTTTGATGCTAGAACAAAAATTTTAACTGAATATATTGTTCTCATCAATACCTACCGACTGACTTAAAAAAAAGTTTGCCACGCCAACTTTAACGCCCACAAACCGCCCACAAACTTCAAAAAATCGTAAATATGAACGCGGATATCTCGGAAAATATCAAAGATAGAGAAACGAGATTTCAGATTTAGATTCCGTAGGCTTGAGCGCAGCGCAAGCTTATTACGCGAATATGCCACGCCCACTCCAACGCCCACAAACCGCCCAAGTCTGTGGCGCCCACAATTTTCATGGTAGATAAAAAATTTAAACTGAAATGTATTGGTCTCGTCAATACCTATCGATTGATTTAAAAAAAACTTTGCCACGCCCACTCTAACGCCCACAAACCGCCCAAGCCTGTGGCGCCCACAATTTTCGTGCTAGATAAAAAATTTTAACTTAAATGTATTGGTCTCGTCAATACCTATCGATTGACTTAAAAAAAACTTTGCCACGCCCACTCTAATGCCCACAACGCTTAAATCTGTCTACCGCCGGTAGGTGGCGCATTTGCTGCTTGCATATCTCCATTTTCCTTTGGTCCCTTTAGCTGAGTAACGGGTATCTGATAGTCGAGGTACTCGACTATAGCGTTCTTCCTTGTTTTCTATCACTTCTGTTTGTCTGCTTACCAGCACAGTGTCTTTTATTTTTTCTATCCATTATTCAAAAATAAACACAAGAATTTAACTTTAAAAAACACGACAATGAAAAATTTCGACAACAAAACAAGAGCACGTGTTTACCAAATATGTAAATATGCTCAGCCGGCACGTCAGCGTCTGGCGCTCTGTTCAAGTACTTAGAGTTCGGATTTTTGTTTGAAACTTTACATACATGTTCTTAGATGTCTAAGCTATTGATTTAGCAAAAAAAAAAAAATCGATTTTTTGAAAATGTTACAGTGTTGGGGCCCCTTAACAAACTTGCGCTGCGTACAAGACTACGGAATCTAAATCTTAGATCTTAATTCTCTACCTTTGAAAGATTCCGAGATATCCACGTTCATACTTACGATTTTTGAAGTTTGTGGGCGGTTTGTGGGCGTTAAAGTCGGAGAGTCAAACTTTTTTAGGTCATATAGGTATTAATGAGGACAATACATTTCAGTTAAAATTTTTATTCTAGCATCAAAACTGTAGAAGCCACAGTTTTAGGCGGTTTGTGGGCGTTAGAGTGGGCGTGCAAAATTTTTTTTGGATCAATCGATAGGTATTGACGAGACTAATACATTTCAGTTAAAATTTTATTTCTAGCATGAAAGTTGTGGGCGCCACAGGCTTGGGCGGTTTGTGGGCGTTAGAGTGGGCGTGCCAAATTTTTTTTGGATCAATCGATAGGTATTGACGAGACTAATACATTTCAGCTTAAATTTTTTAGCTAGCATGAAAATTGTGGGCGCCACAGGCTTGGGCGATATGTGAGATCCCAATTCTCTATATTTGATAGTTTCCGAGATATCCACGTTCATAATAATGATTTTTTGAAGTTTGTGGGCGTTAAAGTGGGCGTGGCAAATTTTTTTTTGGGTCAATCGATAGGTACTGATGAGCACAATACATTTCAGTTAAAATTTTTATTCTATCATCAAAACTGTAGGAGCCACAGTTTTGGGCGGTTTGTAGTCGTTAGAGTGGCCGTGGCACTCTGCTGAAACAAGCTTGCGCCGCGCAGGAATCTCAGGAATCTGATTGCCTAATCCCAGTATTGTAGCTTTTATAGTTTCCGAGATCTCAGCGTTCATACGGACGGAGATCGACTTGGCTAGTGATCAAGAATATATTGTGAGGAGTTGAATAACTCCCCTCAAATAGAAGCAGTAGCAGAGGGCCGGCCGCTTACCAGATACGCGGCGAATTCGCGTAGTAACGGCGCGGCGAAGAGAGTTTGGAGACTTGGATGGAGAGCGAGAGAGTTTGGAGACCAAGGATGGAGATCAAGAGAGTTTGGAGACCAATGAAGGAGAGCGAGAGAGATTGGAGACCAAGGAGCGGAGAATGAGAGAATGGAGACTTGGCGGGCAGAGCAAGAGTGCCGTGTGCAAAAGCGGATAACGGAACTGCACAGGACTTTGGACTCTCCCGTGAACTTTGGACCGGGAGAAGAAGTGCCACATCTCGGCAGTGGAGTGGCACACAGGCGTGCCACAAGCATCACGGGAATCAGCGGGACGGCAGCAGTGGGCGGAGCATCGATTGGAAGCGGTACGTGAAGGACAAGTGGGTCAACCAGGAGGCACGGACTTTGGACCCGGAGTGGAGAGATCCAGCGGGCCGTGCGCAAAAGGGGAATAACGGATCCCGGAGGCCCTATATAAGGCCGCAGAGCGCTGGCAGCTGGATCAGTCGATCACGAGGAGTCAAACCTTCAAGATCAGTTAAAGTACCAAGTGAACAGTCAGTCGAGCAAGTAATCTACGAGGGAGCCACAACCAAGCGAGTCGTCGGAAACAGCGCCGTGGGAAGCATACAAGGAGCAAGATCGCCACGTCGAAACGTTCGGGATTGGGATATCAGGAATCTCCGAATTGAGACACAAGTGGCTGAGTTAAGGAAGGCATCACACGGCTAAGTCAAGGCGTTTGTTTTCCAACTTTGTCAAGACCACACCCTGGCGAGTCGCCTGGCGGGTCTGTCAGAGACAAGCGAAAGAGGCCTACGACGAAGAACCGTCAGCTTGGGGAGAAAAGTTGTCTGAGACCCAGCGTACCTTGCCCGACCAAGCAGGACCTGGCAAGACGAACGAGCGGTGGATCGATTTGCGGTTCCAAGAGGGGTTTGCCTGGAAAGCCCAGCGATTACCGGCGAAGTTCCCGAACAGCAACCGCCCAACTCCCCGAGTGCCAGAACACCAAGCTACTGGTCACGAGACAGCGCAGAGGACATCGGCAGCGACGCCAGCAGACATCTCCGGCAGCCACGTTACCATCGCCGCGCGGATCTCATTGGGGAGCGCAGGAGCGTCGCGGACGTCAAGCATTTGGGTGAAGCCGGGTGGAACTTTCGTCTGCGCTAGGCGTAAAGCAAATTGAACTGCTAGGCAGCTTCCTGGCGGTGGCCTTGACTGTCAGCGCGATCTGAGCAAGAACCTAGCGGGACCGTCCGGGACAGAGCAAGGGACAGGTATTGCCTCGAAAGACGTCGGCCTGGAGAGCAAGGCTTGTTCACCCTAGTCTGAGAACGGTGACGCTTCCCTAAGCCCACAAGGCCGAACTCTCTGCGAGTCTAAGGCGCGACAAGCGACCCCGAAGCAGCGCGTCGGCAAGCGACCAGAGGCGGCCACTACGAGCGTCCCGAGACACAGGAGCCAGCGGAAGTCGAGTCAACGCGTCGACAAGCCAGAAAGAGGAGCACCAGCAGCCGGCGGAACCAGAGCAAGGATGTACCGAAGCCAGCCCAGCCACACACCTGCTGTACTAATACCACGAGAATAAATAATAAATAAAGAATAAAACTTTGCCACGCCCACTCTAATGCCCACAACGCTTAAATCTGTATACCGCCGGTAGGTGGCGCATTTGCTGCTTGCATATCTCCATTTTCCTTTGGTCCCTTTAGCTGAGTAACGGGTATCTGATAGTCGAGGTACTCGACTATAGCGTTCTTCCTTGTTTTCTATCACTTCTGTTTGTCTGCTTACCAGCACAGTGTCTTTTATTTTTTCTATCCATTATTCAAAAATAAACACAAGAATTTAACTTTAAAAAACACGACAATGAAAAATTTCGACAACAAAACAAGAGCACGTGTTTACCAAATATGTAAATATGCTCAGCCGGCACGTCAGCGTCTGGCGCTCTGTTCAAGTACTTAGAGTTCGGATTTTTGTTTGAAACTTTACATACATGTTCTTAGATGTCTAAGCTATTGATTTAGCAAAAAAAAAAAAATCGATTTTTTAAAAATGTTACAGTGTTGGGGCCTCTTAACAAACTTGCGCTGCGTACAAGACTACGGAATCTAAATCTTAGATCTTAATTCTCTACCTTTGAAAGATTCCGAGATATCCACGTTCATACTTACGATTTTTGAAGTTTGTGGGCGGTTTGTGGGCGTTAAAGTCGGAGAGTCAAACTTTTTTAGGTCATATAGGTATTAATGAGGACAATACATTTCAGTTAAAATTTTTATTCTAGCATCAAAACTGTAGAAGCCACAGTTTTAGGCGGTTTGTGGGCGTTAGAGTGGGCGTGCCAAATTTTTTTTGGATCAATCGATAGGTATTGACGAGACTAATACATTTCAGTTAAAATTTTATTTCTAGCATGAAAGTTGTGGGCGCCACAGGCTTGGGCGGTTTGTGGGCGTTAGAGTGGGCGTGCCAAATTTTTTTTGGATCAATCGATAGGTATTGACGAGACTAATACATTTCAGCTTAAATTTTTTAGCTAGCATGAAAATTGTGGGCGCCACAGGCTTGGGCGATATGTGAGATCCCAATTCTCTATATTTGATAGTTTCCGAGATATCCACGTTCATAATAATGATTTTTTGAAGTTTGTGGGCGTTAAAGTGGGCGTGGCAAATTTTTTTTTGGGTCAATCGATAGGTACTGATGAGCACAATACATTTCAGTTAAAATTTTTTATTCTATCATCAAAACTGTAGGAGCCACAGTTTTGGGCGGTTTGTAGTCGTTAGAGTGGCCGTGGCACTCTGCTGAAACAAGCTTGCGCCGCGCAGGAATCTCAGGAATCTGATTGCCTAATCCCAGTATTGTAGCTTTTATAGTTTCCGAGATCTCAGCGTTCATACGGACGGAGATCGACTTGGCTAGTGATCAAGAATATATTGTGAGGAGTTGAATAACTCCCCTCAAATAGAAGCAGTAGCAGAGGGCCGGCCGCTTACCAGATACGCGGCGAATTCGCGTAGTAACGGCGCGGCGAAGAGAGTTTGGAGACTTGGATGGAGAGCGAGAGAGTTTGGAGACCAAGGATGGAGATCAAGAGAGTTTGGAGACCAATGAAGGAGAGCGAGAGAGATTGGAGACCAAGGAGCGGAGAATGAGAGAATGGAGACTTGGCGGGCAGAGCAAGAGTGCCGTGTGCAAAAGCGGATAACGGAACTGCACAGGACTTTGGACTCTCCCGTGAACTTTGGACCGGGAGAAGAAGTGCCACATCTCGGCAGTGGAGTGGCACACAGGCGTGCCACAAGCATCACGGGAATCAGCGGGACGGCAGCAGTGGGCGGAGCATCGATTGGAAGCGGTACGTGAAGGACAAGTGGGTCAACCAGGAGGCACGGACTTTGGACCCGGAGTGGAGAGATCCAGCGGGCCGTGCGCAAAAGGGGAATAACGGATCCCGGAGGCCCTATATAAGGCCGCAGAGCGCTGGCAGCTGGATCAGTCGATCACGAGGAGTCAAACCTTCAAGATCAGTTAAAGTACCAAGTGAACAGTCAGTCGAGCAAGTAATCTACGAGGGAGCCACAACCAAGCGAGTCGTCGGAAACAGCGCCGTGGGAAGCATACAAGGAGCAAGATCGCCACGTCGAAACGTTCGGGATTGGGATATCAGGAATCTCCGAATTGAGACACAAGTGGCTGAGTTAAGGAAGGCATCACACGGCTAAGTCAAGGCGTTTGTTTTCCAACTTTGTCAAGACCACACCCTGGCGAGTCGCCTGGCGGGTCTGTCAGAGACAAGCGAAAGAGGCCTACGACGAAGAACCGTCAGCTTGGGGAGAAAAGTTGTCTGAGACCCAGCGTACCTTGCCCGACCAAGCAGGACCTGGCAAGACGAACGAGCGGTGGATCGATTTGCGGTTCCAAGAGGGGTTTGCCTGGAAAGCCCAGCGATTACCGGCGAAGTTCCCGAACAGCAACCGCCCAACTCCCCGAGTGCCAGAACACCAAGCTACTGGTCACGAGACAGCGCAGAGGACATCGGCAGCGACGCCAGCAGACATCTCCGGCAGCCACGTTACCATCGCCGCGCGGATCTCATTGGGGAGCGCAGGAGCGTCGCGGACGTCAAGCATTTGGGTGAAGCCGGGTGGAACTTTCGTCTGCGCTAGGCGTAAAGCAAATTGAACTGCTAGGCAGCTTCCTGGCGGTGGCCTTGACTGTCAGCGCGATCTGAGCAAGAACCTAGCGGGACCGTCCGGGACAGAGCAAGGGACAGGTATTGCCTCGAAAGACGTCGGCCTGGAGAGCAAGGCTTGTTCACCCTAGTCTGAGAACGGTGACGCTTCCCTAAGCCCACAAGGCCGAACTCTCTGCGAGTCTAAGGCGCGACAAGCGACCCCGAAGCAGCGCGTCGGCAAGCGACCAGAGGCGGCCACTACGAGCGTCCCGAGACACAGGAGCCAGCGGAAGTCGAGTCAACGCGTCGACAAGCCAGAAAGAGGAGCACCAGCAGCCGGCGGAACCAGAGCAAGGATGTACCGAAGCCAGCCCAGCCACACACCTGCTGTACTAATACCACGAGAATAAATCCCACTGTTACCATTTGAAAACTTTGTTTTCTCACTGATCTACGGGGGAGTCACGTCATATAAATTTGGTGGGACGAACACAAAATCTTCTGAGCTAGCCGCACGAATCTCGTAGCGAGCAGACAACAAAATCAGTTCGTTACATCTGGCGCCCAACGTGATTGTCCCAACAGTGAGAACAGCACAATAAGAAGGAGGACTTCGCCCATGTCGCACAGAGGCTTATTGTCGCCCTGGAGGGAAGGCTAGACGACATGAGGAAGGCACTGTCGGAATACTACTCAGAGACAGAGAAAGACTCACAACTCGTCGACATCTGGGCCGAGCTGGAAGCAACATACCACGAGAGAGCCGGCCCAAGCATTACGTTAACGAACGCTGAAGGAGACAACCTGGTGGCAAGCCTGAGCATTGACAACATGCAAAAAGAGGCCCACAGGAGAGAGTCAGACCAAGATGAGAAAACAGCAGCGCTGACCCCGAGACCAAGCCAGTCCGACTATGCAAAGGTCTCTGAACAAGTCCACAAATGGTCGTTCAGGTTCGACGGGGCGGAAAAACCATTTGAGTTCCTGGAGCAGGAGGAATGGTCCGCCAACACGTACGGCTTAGACCTTGATATGATCCCTCGAGCGATGCCGGAGTTGCTTAAAGGAAGGGCTTTGAAATGGTTCATCGCCAATAACAAGCAATGGAGAGCCTGGGCAGAGTTCATAGAAAGCTTCCACACCTATTTTCTCCCAAGAGATTTCTTCACCAGGCTTTCGGACCAGGTCCGGCAACGGAAGCCAGGCTTCAGCGAGTCGTTCAAGGATTACATTATCGACATGCAGACGATGGTGAAGCCACTTAACTATTCTACGAAAGAGACGTTAAGGGTCATTAAAGAGAACTGCACCCCAAGCCTACGGATTTTCTTAAGAGCATACAAAGTGTCGGACTTGGATACGCTAATGATCCTAGCCGATGAGTACGAAGATCTTGAAAAGGAACGGGAAGTTTTCGCACAGAAGAACAAGTTCTCAAAGACCAAGTCGGCATCACCAACGCAAGTGACATGCAGAAGATGCGAGGTGACAGATAGCCAAGACACACGAGGAAATGACCAATGGTCACCACCACTCCAAGCCAGACGACAGCAGGCAACAGACTCACCACGCGGAGGCCAATGGACACCACCTCCACAGCAACAGAGACAGCCAAGCAATACCTTGTGGAGGCCGCCAAGCAACACACAGAGGCCACAAGATGCCACCCATATCGCAGACCCGCAGGAGGCCTGTCGGAAATGTGGTGAGAACGGACACTGGGCTAGAGGATGTCGAAACCAGCGGCTGTTATTTTGCTGGATATGCGGCAAGGTGGGTGTCAGGAGCGTCGATTGCTGCCAACGATTGGGAAATGGCCAGCGATCTCAGCCGCAGAGAGGCGAGCGGGGATCGCACAATGCCACCTCCCCAAACTAACGGGCCAGCTAATCGAGGAGGAGCTGCAGTTGTCCGCAGCTGTGATGATTGGTGGGAACACCTACAAAGCCACAATCGACACCGGAGCAACGGCAAGCTTCGTTAGCGAAGAATTGGCGGAAAATATTGCTGCTCTAGGAAGGATTACAAGGACGAGACGGCAAGTTAGGTTGGCAGATGGGAGGCGCGGCGGAATTGATGCGCAGCTCGAGGTGGAGGTCAAATTCGGCAACAAACAAGTGACCATGAGCCTGCTGATTTAACCCGGAGTAGTGGATCCATTAGTATTGGATTCCATCCCATTCCTGAAACAAGTCGGAACCGAGATAAGGTGTGCTGGACACGAAATAATAATACCAGCCAGGAACCGACACAATGGATGGCTCGAGGAGAAGCTATCAGTAGCAGTCGTTCAACAAGTAAACGAGTTGGACGATACTACAGCGTTCCTTGAAACAGAGCTGGCAGACTTCAGCACAATGTCGGGAACATCGAATATGGCAGAACACCAGATCAAAATGAAGGACGACAAGCCAATCAAGCAGAGATACTACCCAAAGAACCCAAAAATTCAAGGGGAAATCAACGCAAAGGTGGACGAGCTTCTCCAAATTGGGTTAATAGAGCATTCAAAGAGCCCATACAGCTCCCCCATCGTGATGGTGAAAAAGAAGACAGGCAAGTGGAGACTGTGTGTCGACTTCAGTCAGATCAACGCGAAGTCAGTGAAGGATGCCTACCCAATGCCCCGCATAAACTACATCCTAGATCAACTAAGAGAAGCGCGGTACATCAGCAGTTTGGACTGGCAGATCCCACTGGAAGAAAGTAGCAGGCAATATACAGCGTTTACGGTACCAGGCAAAGGTCTGTTTCAGTGGAGGGTAATGCCGTTCGGACTTCACTCGGCGTCGGCAACGTTTCAGCGAGTCTTGGACCAAGTAATTGGCCCCGAGATGTCACCTCACGCATTCGCTTACCAGGATGACATAATGGTGATCGGTCGCACGCTGGAAGAACACAAAAGAAACCTGAGGGAAGTGTTCCGACGTCTAAAGGAGGCAAACTTGAGGCTGAATCCAGAAAAATGCCAATTCTTCAAAAAGGAGCTGCTGTACCTGGGACATCGAGTGACTAGCGAGGGAATAGGAACAGATCCAGAAAAAGTAGCCGCCATCGCTGAACTAGAACCGCCATCGACTGTCAAAGAGCGTCGTGGTACCGCCGATTAGTACCAGATTTTTCCAGAATCGTCAAACCCCTGAACGACCTGCTGCGCAAAGGCAGTAAGTGGGAGTGGACACCAGAGCACCAGATGTCGTTTGAGGAGGTTAAGGCAAGACTCTTGGCAGATCCAGTGCTAGCATGCCCGGACTTCAGTAGAACTTTCATCCTGCAAACAGACGTCAGCGACTACGGCATCGGAGCGATACTGACCCAGGACACCGAAAAGGGCGAAAGAGTAATCTCCTACTCGAGCCGAACACTGACCGGCGCGGAAAAGAACTATTCGACAACGGAGAAGGAGTGTTTGGCGATCGTCTGGGCGATCCGGAAGCTCAGGCCATATCTGGAAGGTTACCACTTTAAGGTAGTAACCGACCACATGGCCCTGAAGTGGCTCAACAGCATCGAAAGCCTTTCAGGAAGGATCGCCAGATGGGCCCTGGAGCTACAACAGTACGACTTTGAGATAGCGTACAGAAAGGGTCAGCTAAACGTGGTGGCCGACGCATTATCAAGACAACCGCTACCAGAGACGCTACGAGGAGTAAAAGAGGCATCGGCAACAATAACTTCAGGAGGGTGCAGCTGGATCAAGGACATGGGCGAAAAGATAAGGACCCAACCGCAGAAGTACCCGGACTATGTTATGGATGGTGAGACACTGTACAGAAACATACCTCACCGAGCAGGCAGTGAAGACTTCGCGTCATGGAAGATGTGCGTCCCAAAGTCGCTACGAGAAACAGTGTTGAGGGAAAACCACGACGCACCGTCTGCGGGACACGTAGGAAGCCGGAGGACAATTGCACGGTTGGCAGCCCGATACTACTGGCCAGGCATGCATAGAGACGCGCGAGCCCACGTACGAAAATGCGAGATTTGCATGCGGTTTAAGCCCAATCAGATGCAGGCGGCCGGGAAGATGTTGACCCAAGTGCCGGAAGAACCATAGGCCACGGTATGTGCAGACTTCGTTGGACCCCTACCAAGATCTAAGCACGGGAACCAAATGCTGCTGTTCATGATAGACAGGTTTTCGAAATGGACGGAACTGGTGCCCCTACGCAGTGCGACAGCAGAGTCGCTCAAGAAGGCGTTTAGGGAGCGCATCATAGCAAGGTACGGGGTCCCGAAGGTGGTCATAACGGACAATGGAGTACAGTTTGCAAGCCGCATATTTAAAAATTTCCTGGCTGAGATGGGTATCAGACAACAGTTCACCGCACCATACACACCACAATAAAATCCGACCGAACGAGCGAACAGAACGGTCAAGACCATGATTGCGCAATTCGCAGGGCTGGACCAGAGAAACTGGGACGAGAAGTGGCCGGAGATCATGCTAGCAGTCAACACGAGCACATCGGAATCCACCGGCCATACACCGGCGTTTCTTACCCAGGGCAGGGAACCACTTCTACCCAGCAGCCTATATGATAAGGAAATCCTAGGCACTGGACGAGCTACGGAGACCCCTGAGGAAAATGCCAACAAACTGAGGGAGGTATTCGAGATCGTACGGCGAAATATGGAAAAGGCGTCCCAGGACCAAGCCAGACACTATAATCTGAGAAGAAGGCAATGGTCACCAGCGGTGGGCGACATAGTGTGGGCCAAGGAACATCACCTGTCCAAAGCGGCTGAAGGATTCGCTGCAAAACTAGCCCCGAGGTACGATGGCCCTTACCAGGTGGTAGATTTCGTCTCTCCAGTGATCTGTAAAATTCGCCACACACAGTCGAAGAAAGAAAGGACGGTTCACGTTGGCGAGCTCAAGCAACAACAAAACGAGCAGACAGCAGAAACGTCAGATGTCTAACAACAGGTACGAGGCGACAAGATTAGGCGTCAGGCCGAAGCGAGAGTCATCCATACGCCACACGGAAAGGACAATCAGGATAGCACATACACATGGATAAGGATTTCACGTTGATCCAGACTGCGAGGCCACAGGATTATGCGTCAGGCCTAAGCGAGAGTCATCCACACGCCACGCAGAAAGGTCAACCATAAGGATAGGTTAATAGGACGTGGATAAGGATGGTTGGTGATCCCAACCGCAAGGCAACAGGATTCAGCATCGGGCAGTTGCCAGAGTCATCCGCGATTACGCCAGGCGGAAGGGACACTTACAAAACGGCAACAGACAGGCAAGGCAACAGGTTTTAGCGTCGGGCGCGAGCCAGAGTCAACCGTTTACGCCACGTAGAAGAGAGAATGCGCGGAGAGAGACAAGCAACACAAGGCGCGCAGTCCAGGCACACCGTAGCATCCGGAGATTCTTTACGGAAGGCGTCGCACGAACCCGTCTAGTTGTTACCCGAGGAAAGGGGGAGGACGGTGCAGAATCAGATCTACACCGTAGCCAGCTGGTAACAAAAGACAGAAACACGCATCGCACCAACAGTTAACACGAAAAAAACACAAACAAACCCTGAAAGGAAAGGAAAGTAAATGCCGGTTCAACCAAAAGTGCAACTCACCACGGGCAGAAAAGCTCTGCTAGAAACGAAGGCCAAACGTTATTCAAGGCCGCTGGGGCCATTGTACTGGAGGTTGAGGGCAACGAACGGCATAGGCTGGAAGGAGCTGAGAAGATAAAATGGAAAAGACAGATCAGCCAGAAGCTGTGCGGGCAGATCAAAAGTTGCAAAATCACCACGAGCCAGGGAAGGGGGCGCCTCGATAGGCGATCGATTGGCACTAGATGAAAGTGCGATCGATGGGTACACGTCAAATGGTAATATCGGCCCAAGGTGGAAATATCGCAACGAGCAGGTGGCAACGCCGCACCGTCAGTATCGATAAACGAATAAACATCGAGCACGCACGAATGGTGTGACCAGGCGGAGGAAGCGATAAAAGGAGTGGAACGCAGCAATGAGCAGCGAGCTGGGGATCGATTGCCCATGAGTATCGATGTCCCAGTGGAGCCAGGGAGAATATCGGCGCGGGAGATTCAAGTTGCTACGAGGAGGATGACCAGCGCTGTAGAAACTCAACGGAGTTAAGAGCGTCGAGGGAGCAACGAGGGAGCGCCGCGGGAATCACAAGGACTCGAAGGCTAGGATAAGCAAGGAAACGCCGGAGAGTAGGAACCAGTTTTAAATGTTTCCCGAAGTAAGGGGGGAATGTGAGGAGTTGAATAACTCCCCTCAAATAGAAGCAGTAGCAGAGGGCCGGCCGCTTACCATATACGCGGCGAATTCGCGTAGTAACGGCGCGGCGAAGAGAGTTTGGAGACTTGGATGGAGAGCGAGAGAGTTTGGAGACCAAGGATGGTGATCGAGAGAGTTTGGAGACCAATGAAGGAGAGCGAGAGAGATTGGAGACCAAGGAGCGGAGAATGAAAGAATGGAGACTTGGCGGGCAGAGCAAGAGTGCCGTGTGCAAAAGCGGATAACGGAACTGCACCGGACTTGAAACTCTCCCGTGAACTTTGGACCGGGAGAAGAAGTGCCACATCTCGGCAGTGGAGTGGCACACAGGCGTGCCACAAGCATCACGGGAATCAGCGGGACGGCAGCAGTGGGCGGAGCATCGATTAGAAGCGGTACGTGAAGGACAAGTGGGTCAACCAGGAGGCACGGACTTTGGACCCGGAGTGGAGAGATCCAGCGGGCCGTGCGCAAAAGGGAAATAACGGTTCCCGGAGGCCCTATATAAGGCCGCAGAGCGCTGGTAGCTGGATCAGTCGATCACGAGGAGTCAAACCTTCAAGATCAGTCAAAGTACCAAGTGAGCAATCAGTCAAGCAAGTAATCTACGTAGGAGCTACAACCAAGCGAGTCGTCGGAAGCAGCGCCGTGGGAAGCACACAAGGAGCAAGATCGCCACGTCGAGACGATCGGGATTGGGACATCAGGAATCTCCGAATTGAGACACAAGTGGCTGAGTTCCGGAAGGCATCACACGGCTAAGTCAAGGCGTTCGTTTTCCAACTTTGTCACGACCACACCCTGGCGAGTCGCCCGGCGGGTCTGTCAGAGACAAGCGGAAGAGTCCTACGACGAAGAACCGTCAGTTTGGGGAGGAAAGTTGTCTGGGACCCAGCGTACCTCGCCCGACCAAGCAGGACCTGGCGTGACGGACGAGCGGTAGATCGATTTGCGGTTTCAAGAGGCGATCGCCTGGAGAGCCCTGCGATTACCGGCGAAGTTCCTGAACAGCAACCGCTCAACTCCCCGAGTGCAAGAACGACAAGCTACTGGTCAGGAGACAACGCAGAGGACATCAGCAGCGACGCCAGCAGACATTTCCGGCAGCCACGTTACCATCGCCGCGCGGAGCTCATTGGGGAGCGCAGGCGCGTCACGGACGATAAGCAGTAGGGTGAAGTCGCTTGGAACGTTCGTCTGCGCTAGGCGTAAAGCAAAGTGAACTGCTAGGCAGCCTCCAGGCGACAGCCTGGACTGTCAGCGCGATCTGAGCAAGAACCTAGCGGGACCGTCCGGGACAGAGCAAGGGACAGGTATTGCCTCGAAAGACGTCGGCCTGGAGAGCAAGGCTTGTTCACCCTAGTCTGAGAACGGTGACGCTTCCCTAAGCCCACAAGGCCGAACTCTCTGCGAGTCTAAGGCGCGACAAGCGACCCCGAAGCAGCGCGTCGGCAAGCGACCAGAGGCGGCCACTACGAGCGTCCCGAGACACAGGAGCCAGCGAAAGTCGAGTCAACGCGTCGACAAGCCAGAAAGAGGAGCACCAGCAGCCGGCGGAACCAGAGCAAGGATGTACCGAAGCCAGCCCAGCCACACACCTGCTGTACTAATACCACGAGAATAAATCCCACTGTTACCATTTGAAAACTTTGTTTTCTCACTGATCTACGGGGGAGTCACGTCATATAAATTTGGTGGGACGAACACAAAATCTTCTGAGCTAGCCGCACGAATCTCGTAGCGAGCAGACAACAAAATCAGTTCGTTACATCTGGCGCCCAACGTGATTGTCCCAACAGTGAGAACAGCACAATAAGAAGGAGGACTTCGCCCATGTCGCACAGAGGCTTATTGTCGCCCTGGAGGGAAGGCTAGACGACATGAGGAAGGCACTGTCGGAATACTACTCAGAGACAGAGAAAGACTCACAACTCGTCGACATCTGGGCCGAGCTGGAAGCAACATACCACGAGAGAGCCGGCCCAAGCATTACGTTAACGAACGCTGAAGGAGACAACCTGGTGGCAAGCCTGAGCATTGACAACATGCAAAAAGAGGCCCACAGGAGAGAGTCAGACCAAGATGAGAAAACAGCAGCGCTGACCCCGAGACCAAGCCAGTCCGACTATGCAAAGGTCTCTGAACAAGTCCACAAATGGTCGTTCAGGTTCGACGGGGCGGAAAAACCATTTGAGTTCCTGGAGCAGGAGGAATGGTCCGCCAACACGTACGGCTTAGACCTTGATATGATCCCTCGAGCGATGCCGGAGTTGCTTAAAGGAAGGGCTTTGAAATGGTTCATCGCCAATAACAAGCAATGGAGAGCCTGGGCAGAGTTCATAGAAAGCTTCCACACCTATTTTCTCCCAAGAGATTTCTTCACCAGGCTTTCGGACCAGGTCCGGCAACGGAAGCCAGGCTTCAGCGAGTCGTTCAAGGATTACATTATCGACATGCAGACGATGGTGAAGCCACTTAACTATTCTACGAAAGAGACGTTAAGGGTCATTAAAGAGAACTGCACCCCAAGCCTACGGATTTTCTTAAGAGCATACAAAGTGTCGGACTTGGATACGCTAATGATCCTAGCCGATGAGTACGAAGATCTTGAAAAGGAACGGGAAGTTTTCGCACAGAAGAACAAGTTCTCAATGACCAAGTCGGCATTACCAACGCAAGTGACATGCAGAAGATGCGAGGTGACAGATAACCAAGACACACGAGGAAATGACCAATGGTCACCACCACTCCAAGCCAGACGACAGCAGGCAACAGACTCACCCCGCGGAGGCCAATGGACACCACCTCCACAGCAACAGAGACAGCCAAGCAATACCTTGTGGAGGCCGCCAAGCAACACACAGAGGCCACAAGATGCCACCCATTGTAACGAACTGATTTTTATGGTCTGCTCGCTACGAGATTCGTGCGGCTAGCTCAGTATATTGTGTGTTCGTCCCACCAAATTTATATTAACGTGACCGCCCAGTAGGTCAGTGAGAAAGCACAGAATTCACGGGTTCGTATTGGGTTTATTGTGGGTATATTATTACAAGTGTCTTAGTCGCTTGGTTGGCCTTGACTCGTTGCTTGTGACCCTAGGTACGTCCGATGGTCCTGATTGACTTGACGACCTCTCGCCTTTGAAGACTCGGTGCTCCGGTCCTGTAGCTCTCTGAAGATACTCGCAGCTCCTTGAAGATCCTCGCAGCTCCCTGAAGATACTCGCAGCTCCCTGAAGACGCTCGCTGCTTCCTGAAGACGCTCGCTCGCTGATCGCTTCGCACGCGTGACTAGGTGACTGCTGGTAACGACTCGGACTCGCGAGGGGGTCAGCCGTACGGGCTTAGGGAAGCGTCACCGTTCTCAGACTAGGGTGAACAGAAGCTGCGCTCTCCAGGATCGCTCCTTTCGACACACCGCCGCCTGTCCCTTGCTCTGTCCCGGATGGTCCCACTGGGGTTTCTGCTCAGCCCGCGCGGACAGTCAAGGCGGTAACGCCAGGAAGCTGCCTCGCGCTTTACTTCGCTTCCACGCCTAGTGTAAACGAACGTTCCACCCTAGCCTCACCCTTTTGCTTTTGGTCCTGGACGTTTCCGCGTGGCTTTTGGTACTCGGGGTTCGGGCACGCCGCTCCGGGACCTCGCAAGTCGAATCTGTAGGACTCTCCTGGACAATTCCACTCGAGACCGTACCGATCGACCGCTCTCCCTTCTGGCTTGTTATATTTGGGGTTCGGGCACGCCGCTCCGGGACCTCGCAAGTCCAATCTGTAGGGCTCTCCTGGACAATTCCACTCGAGACCGTACCGATCGACCGCTCTCCCTTCTGGCTGGTTATACTCTCTCCAGGCGTAACGCCAGGACTTTGTGGATAAAGATAAACGACCGCCTTGACCTAGCCGTGTGACGCCCTCTGGATCTCAGCTACCTGCGTCTCAATTCGGAGATTCCTGGTATCCCAATCCCGAACGTCTCGACGTAGCAATCTTGCTCCTTGCAGGCTCCCACGGCGTTGTTTCCCTGGCGACTCGACTTGCTGTTGCTCCCTTGTAGATTATCGGGTTGTTTGATTGTTCACTTTGGTATCTGATTGATCTTGACGGTTTGACTCCTCGTGATCGACTGATCCAGCTGCCAGCGCTCTGCGGCCTTATATAGGGCCTCCGGGAACCGTTATTTCCCTTTTGCGCACGGCCCGCTGGATCTCTCCACTCTGGGTCCAAAGTCCGTGCCTCCTGGATGACCCACTTGTCGTTCCCGTACCGCTTCCAATCGATGCTCCGCCCACTGCTGTCATCCCGCTGATTCCCGTGATGCTTGTGGCACGCCTGTGTGCCGCTCCACCGCCGAGATGTGGCACTTCCTCTCCCGGTCCAAAGTTCACGGGAGAGTCCAAAGTCCGATGGAGTCCCGTTACCCGCTTTTGCACACGGCACTCTTGCCTTGCCCGCGAAGTCTCCACTCTCTCTCGATCTCCATCCTCGGTCTCCAAACTCTCTCGCTCTCCCTCATTGGTCTCCAAACTCTCTCGCTCTCCTTCGTTTGTCTCCAAACTCTCTCGCTCTCCTCGCCGCGCCGTTACTACGCGAATTCGCCGCGTATCTGGCAAGCGGCCGGCCATCTGCTGCTGTTTCTATTTGTGGGGAGTTATTCAACTCCTCACATTCCCCCCTTACTTCGGGAAACATTTTAAACTTGTTCCTACTCTCCGGCGTTTTCTTGTTTATCCTAGCCTTCGAGTCCTTGTGATTCCCGCGGCGCTCCCTCGTTGCTCCCTCGATGCTCCCACGACGCTCTTAACTCCGTTGAGTTTCTACAGCGCTGGTCATCCTCCTCGTAGCAACTTGAATCTCCCGCGCCGATATCTTTCCTGACTCCACTGTGACATCGATACTCGTGTGCTATCGATCCCCAGCTCGCTGCTCATCGCTGCGTTCTACTCCTTTTATTTGCTTCCTCCGCCTGGTCACACCATTCGTGTGTGATTGATGTGCGATATCGATATCGACGGTGCGGCGTTGCCACCTGCTCGTTGCGATACTTCCACCTTTGGCCGATATTACCATTTGACGTGTACCCATCGATCGCACTTTCATCTAGTGCCAATCGATCGCCTATCGAGGCGCCCCCTTCCCTGGCTCATGGTGATTTTGCAACTTTCTAGGTAAGTTTTCGCATTTCCTCACTCCTTTCTATTTCATCCTTTCTCTCTCCACACGACCTCTCTCGCCTCTCGTCTCTCTCTCTCGCCCTTCAATCGTCCTCAGCCGGCTGAGCCTGGCTTTCGCTGGCAACACTCGAACGCTGGTGCGGAGAGGACTTCGCATTTGCTTCGCTGCAGGTAAGTATTTTGGTGTCGCTTGGCTGCTTCCTGTATTAACCCCATATTGATTTCAGGACGCTGAAGCTGCCATGTATGCCCCTTACTTCTGGCCCCTGTTTCAGCCGCGTTTCCCGTTCTATGTCGGTTTTTTTCCTTTTTTTTTTTAAACTCTGTTTTTTTTTTCGGTTTATTTAATTTTTATTTTTGCTCCTCGAACACTCTCATGCCCGCCAGCCCCAACCGGACGCGGAACACGCGCCCCTCTCTCCACACGCGCACGCTGCGCCTGCCGCCCAGGATGCGAGCCTCCTGCACCACCGGTGCCTCCGCGATCCCTTCGGGCCACTCCGGCTCCGCGATCTCTCGCCATCGCTGGCCCTCCGGCGCCGACACCGTCCGCGACAACTTCGGCCGGGCCCCCACCTCGGACACTTCGGGCGCCGAGTGCTGCCGCTTGAGCGGAGGACGGCCGTTTCCACGGGCTCAGGCCACACCCAGGGTCCTCGCTCCAGAGGCTCCGCGGTTATTGCGCTCCCGGTAGGCGTTGGCGTCGACGGCCCTGTCCTTGGCGTCGTTGGTCCGGTGCTCGGCGTCGGTGGTGCCCACTGCTCCGGTCTGCCACGGGTCCGGGGGTCCAGCGGGCTCACCCGTGGACCACATTCTTCCCAGATCCGGGGTTCTTCCGTCGCCGACGTCTCCTCCGCGGGTCCCTCCGGCCGATCCAGACGACCGTCTGCTGTCGCCACCTTACCCCTTCGGCCACGAACGTCCGGGTGCTGTGGCTCACGTGGGCCGCCGGGATGTCTGTCCGGATGTGTTGCTGCTGCGGTGGTGGCTGCTGCTGCGGTGGCTGCTGCTGCGGTGGCTGCTGCTGCTGCGGTGGCTGCTGCTGCGAAGGTGGCTGCTGCTGCGGTGGCTGCTGCTGCTGCGGTGGTGGCTGCTGCTGCGGTGGCTGCTGCTGCTGCGGTGGCTGCTGCTGCTGTGGTGGTGGCTGCTGCGGTGGCTGCTGCTGCTGCGGTGGCTGCTGCTGCGGAGGTGGCTGCTGCTGCGGTGGCTGCTGCTGCTGCGGTGGTGGCTGCTGCTGCGGTGGCTGCTGCTCGTGCCTCGGCGTGGGCGGTCGTGCCGGCGTCCACCGTGGTGACCCCTCGTATCGCGGTGTGGGCGGGATTTCGGGCAGCCACCGCGGAGGCGAGGGTGCCCAATCGTCTGCCACTTCTTGCGGCGGGGTGCAGGGTTCGGGCGCATACCTCGGCGTAGGTGGGTACCCCGGGTTTTCCCACAGCTGCGTCTCCTCCTCCTCGGCCACCCGTAGTTGGGCCTGCCACTCCGGCGACTCCTCCATCTCCTTCAACCGCCGCTCCTCGTTTCGCCTTCGCGCCTCGCACTTGCGCCGGAACTCCCACGTAGCCGCTACCACGGCCTCGGCATGGCTAACGGAAGCCGGCTGGTCCTGGGGCGGTTCTTCACTGGCCCACTCCACCTGCGCCGCGCCAGTCGGGATGCGTCCGTCGGCCCGGTTGAACGCCTTGCGAAGCCGCCATCGCCGTTGCTCCACCCGCGGGTCCTCCACCACCTCGACGTCGCTGTCGGAGCTGATCACCGGATCGGGGACGCCCCGCCCGGAGATCCGCCGCGAGGTTCGGGTAGGCCGGGCTGCCGACCATCCTTGCCCCGGGCTGGATCCTCCGGACGGCTGATGGGCAGCCATCATCCTGCGCGCTTCGCTTCTCGTCACACGTGTGCTCATGTTGCTCGTTGATTTTGATTGTGCAGCTGGAGCCTGGGCTCCCTTTAACGACACCTCGGTTCCGAGCCTTCCTCTTTGCTCGATCCCGCTATTTCCATCGGCCTCTCCTTCTTACTACCCAGATCTACGGTACAGCTCTCTGCTCTGTGCCGTCTTCCCTCTTCCTTCGGCAGACTTTTGATGCGTGTTTTTTCTTTTCCTCCGATCAGTCCCAATCGAGACCTTAGACGCTCTGGTTCGCTCCCTTTGTGTTCTTAACGTTCTCCTGATGTCCTTTATGTGTTTCATTGCGCCGTTGTAGATGACCTGTAGTATCCTTGGAGGTATCCTTGGAATTTGTTCGTAATACCCTTTGTTCATCCTTGGAGGTATCCTTGGTATCCTTGTACTCCTCTCTTAGTATCCTTTGGGCACCCTTGGAGGTATCCTTGGGATCCTTTCGTAGTGTCCTTTGGTCATCCTTGGAGGTATCCTTGGACACCCTTCGTAGTATCCTTTGGGCATCCTTGGGGGTATCCTTGGACTCCTTTCGTAGTGTCCTTTGGTCATCCTTGGAGGTATCCTTGGACACCCTTTGTAGTATCCTTTGGGCATCCTTGGAGGTATCCTTGGACA
The DNA here is from genome assembly GCF_014743375.2 of Drosophila subpulchrella. NCBI lineage: Eukaryota > Metazoa > Arthropoda > Insecta > Diptera > Drosophilidae > Drosophila > Drosophila subpulchrella. The sequence goes on along the minus strand of NW_023665708.1, from coordinate 518,987 downwards.
CCCTTCGTAGTATCCTTTGTGAATCCTTGGAGGTATCCTTGGGATCCTTCCGTAGTGTCCTTTGGTCATCCTTGGAGGTATCCTTGGACACCCTTCGTAGTATCCTTTGGGCATCCTTGGAGGTATCCTTGGACACCCTTCGTACTATCCTTTGGGCATCCTTGGAGGTATCCTTGGGATCCTTTCGTAGTGTCCTTTGGTCATCCTTGGAGGTATCCTTGGACACCCTTCGTAGTATCCTTTGGGCATCCTTGGAGGTATCCTTGGACACCCTTTGTAGTATCCTTTGGGCATCCTTGGAGGTATCCTTGGGATCCTTTCGTAGTGTCCTTTGGTCATCCTTGGAGTTATCCTTGGACACCCTTCGTAGTATCCTTTGGCCATCCTTTAATGTTGTTTTGCATCTGTTGTGTCTGCTTGCTGTAGCCGCTCGCCTGTGTTTTCCGTTTGTTGCTGTTTCAGCTCGCTTACGTGGATGGTCCGCTCTTTCTTTGTGTTTATGTGTCTTATTTTGCAGATTACTGGTGACGCAAAACCTATGACTTGGTAAGGTCCGTCGTATCTTGGGGCCAATTTTGCTGCGAACCCCTCGGCCGCTTTTGATAAATGGTGTTCCTTGGCCCACACGACGTCACCCACCTTTGGCGTCCATTGCCTCCTCCTTAGGTTATAATGCCTAGCCTGGTCCTGGGATGCTTTCTCCAGGTTCCGCCTTACAATCTCGAAGATTTCCCTGAGTTTGTTAGCATTCTCTTCCGGGGTCTCTGTCGGTCGTCCGGTCCCTACGGTTTCTCTGTCGTATAGGGCGCTCGGTAGTCTTGGTTCTCTGCCTTGGGTAATGAACGACGGTGTGTAACCTGTGGATTCTGAAACGCTCGTGTTTACTGCCAGCATGATTTCTGGCCATTTTTCGTCCCAGTCTCTTTGGTTCTGCCCTGCGAACTGCGCAATCATTGTTTTCACCGTCCTATTGGCTCTCTCAGTCGGGTTCTCCTGTGGGGTGTATGGAGCTGTGAACTGTTGCCTGGCTCCCATTTCGGCCAGGAAACTCTTGAAGGTTTTGCTGGTAAACTGGACTCCGTTGTCCGTTATGACTATCTTGGGGACCCCATACCTCGCGATTATGCGTTCTTTAAAAGCTTTCTTTAGGGATTCGGCCGTCGCGCTTCGCAGCGGCACCAACTCAGTCCACTTGGAGAACCTGTCTATCAATACCAGCAGCATTTGGTTGCCGTGTTTCGAACGCGGCAGGGGTCCGACGAAGTCCGCACATACCGTAGCCCATGGTTCCTCTGGCACCTGTGAAGCATTTTCCCAGCCATTTGCATCTGATTCGGCTTGAACCTCATGCATGTCTCGCATACTCGCACGTGGGCTCGGGCGTCTCTGTGCATTCCTGGCCAGTAGTACCGGGCTGCCAGACGTGCTATTGTCTTTCGGCTTCCTACATGGCCAGCCGCCGGTGAGTCGTGGTTCTCCTTCAGCACCGTTTCCCGTAGAGCTTTCGGGACGCACATCTTCCATGTTGCAACATCTTCGCTGCCCGCTCTATGAGGTATATTCCTGTACAGGGTGTTACCCTCCATCACGTAGTCTGGATACTTTTGCGGCTGGGTCCTTATCTTTTCGCGCATTTCCAGAATCCAGCTGCATGCTGCAGAGGCTTCCGCCGCCGACGTCTCCTTGATCCCTCGAAGCGTTTCCGGCAGTGGCTGCCTTGACAAAGCGTCTGCCACCACGTTGAGTTGCCCTTTCCTGTACGCTATTTCGAAGTCGTACTGCTGCAACTCCAGGGCCCATCTGGCGATCCTCCCTGAAGGGCTCTCTATGCTGTTGAGCCACTTCAGTGCCATGTGGTCGGTTACTACTTTAAAGTGGTAACCTTCCAGATACGGCTTGAGCTTTCGGATTGCCCAGACGATTGCCAAGCACTCCTTCTCGGTTGTTGAGTAATTCTTCTCAGCGCCGTTGAGCGTTCGGCTTGAGTAAGAGATTACCTTTTCGCCTCGTTCAGTTTCCTGGGTCAAAATTGCCCCCATGCCGTAGTCGCTTGCGTCAGTTTGCAAGATGAATGGTTTGTCGAAGTCCGGGCATGCCAGTACGGGGTCCGCGACGAGTCTTGCCTTCACCTCTTCGAACGCCGTCTGATGTTCCTGTGTCCACACCCATTTATTGCCCTTGCGCAGCAGATCGTTGAGAGGTTTGACTATTTTTGCGAAGTCAGGTACAAACCGGCGGTACCATGATGCTACGCCCAGATACTGTCGGAGCTCTCTTACTGTCGATGGTGGTTCTAGTTCGGCGATGGCTGCTACCTTTTCCGGATCCGTGCCTATTCCTTCGCTAGTCACTCGATGACCGAGATATAACAGCTCTTTCTTGAAAAATTGACACTTCTCCGGGTTTAATCTCAGATTTGCCTCCTTTAGTCGTCGGAAAACTTCCTTTCGGTTGGCCTTATGTTCTTCCAGCGAGCGCCCGATCACTATGATGTCGTCCTGGTAAGCAAATGCGTGCGGCGACATTTCTGGGCCGATCACCCGGTCCAGCACCCGTTGAAAAGTCGCAGACGCCGAATGAAGTCCGAATGGCATTACTTTCCATTGGAATAAACCTTTCCCCGGCACTGTAAATGCCGTATACTGCCTGCTGTCCGCTTTCAGTGGGATTTGCCAGTACCCATCCTTTAGGTCCAAGCTGCTGATGTACCGTGCTTCCCTCAGTTGGTCGAGAATATAATTTATTCGGGGCATCGGGTAGGCATCCTTTACAGATTTGGCGTTTATTTGCCTAAAGTCGACGCACAGTCTCCATTTGCCCGTCTTTTTTCTAACCATCACGATGGGAGAACTGTATGGGCTTGTTGAGTGTTCTATGTATCCCATTTGGAGAAGCTCGTCCACCTTCGCATTGATCTCCCCTTGAACTTTCGGATTCTTGGGATAGTATCGCTGCTTTATCGGTTTGTCGTCTTTCATCGTGATCTGATGCTCTGCCATGTTTGATGTTCCCTTCATGCTGCTGAAAGTCGATAGCTCTGCCTCCAGGAATTTCGTCGTGTCGTCATCTTCGCTTGCCCGTTGTACGACTGCCACCGACAACTTTTCCTCGAGCCATCCCTTGTGACGATTCCTGGCCGGTATTATCACTTCGTGTCCAGCGCACTTAATTTCGGTACCGACTTGTGTTAGAAAGTTCCATCCCAACACCAATGAATCCACTACTCCTGGTAGTATCAGCAGGCTCATGCTCAGTCGCTTGTTCCCGAACGCGATTTCCACCTCCAGCTGCTCATCGATTCCGCCACATCTTCCGTCTGCCAACCTAACTTGCCGTCGTATCCTCGTAATCTTTCCGAGGGCAGCCAGGTCGTCCGCCAGCTCTTTGCTTATAAAGCTTGCTGTTGCCCCGGTGTCGATTGTGGCCTTGTATGTGCCCCCACCAATCGTCACCGCTGCGGACAACTGCTGCTCCTCCTCGATCAGCTTTCCCGTTAGTTTGGAGAGGTAGCATCTTGCGACCCCCGCTCGCCTCTCTGCGGCTGAGATCGCTGGGCATTTCCCGCCTGCTGGCAGCATTCAACGCTCCTGACGCCTACTCTCCCGCACACCCAGCAGAACAACAGGCGTTGGTGCCGACATCCCCGCGCCCAGTGTCCATGACCGCCGCACTTTCGGCAGGCCTCCTGGGGGTCTGTGATGTGTGTCGTTTCACGAGGCCTTTGTGTTGTACTTGGTGGCCTCCAAACATTGTTTGCTGGTTGCATCTGTTGCTGTTGTGGTGGTGTCCATTGGCCTCCGCGTGGTGCTCCTGTTGCCTGCTGCCGTGGTACTCGGTTAGGTGGCGACCATTGGTCGTTTCCCCGCGTCTCCTGGATTCCTGTCTCTTCGCATCTTCTGCATGTTACCTGCGCTGGCGATGACGACTTGTTCTTCGAGAATTTGTTTTCTTGCGCGAACGCTTCCCGCTCCTTCTCGAGTTCTTCATACTCGTCAGCTAATATCATCAGCGTGTCCAGGTCCGACACTTTATATGCCCTTAGGAAGATCCTTAGACTGGGGGTGCAGTTCTCCTTGATGATTCTTAGGGTCTCTATAGTGGAGTAATTAAGTGGCCTCACCATCGTCTGCATGTCGATCATGTAGTCTTTGAACGACTCGCTGAAGCCCTGCTTCCGTTGCCTGACCTGATCCGCAAGCCTGGTGAAGAAGTCTCTCGGTAGAAAGTATGTGTGGAAACTATCTATGAACTCCGCCCAGGTTTTCCATTGTTTGTTGTTGGCGATGAACCACTTCAAAGCCCTTCCCTTCAGTAATTCAGGCATCGCTCGAGGAATCATGTCTAACTCCAAGCCGTATGTGTTGGCGGACCATTCCACCTGCTCCAGGAACTCGAACGGTTTTTCCGCCCCGTCGAACCTGAACGACCATTCGCGGACCTGTTTAGCGATCCTTGCATAGTCTGATTGATTGGGTCTCGAGATCAGCGCTGTTGTTTTCCTGTCGTGGCTTGATTCTCTCCTGTTTGCCTCCTTTTGTAGGTTGTCAACGCTCAGGCTTGCCACTAAGTTGTCCCCTTCGACGGTTGTTAACGTGATGCTGGGGCCGGCTTTGTCGTGGTATGTGGCTTCCAAATCGGCCCAGATGTCAACGAGTTGTGGGTCATTATCCGTTTCTGAGTAATACTCTCATGTCCTCTAATCTGCCGTCCAGGGTGACATTAAGCCTCTGTGCGACATTGGCGAAATCCTCCTTTTTCAGTCGGTAGATCCACTTCTTCCCCATTCTGTTTAAATTGCTTTCACTGCTGGGACAATCACGTTGGGCGCCAGATGTAACGTACTGATTTTTATGGTCTGCTCGCTACGAGATTCGTGCGGCTAGCTCAGTATATTGTGTGTTCGTCCCACCAAATTTATATTAACGTGACCGCCCAGTAGGTCAGTGAGAAAGCACAGAATTCACGGGTTCGTATTGGGTTTATTGTGGGTATATTATTACAAGTGTCTTAGTCGCTTGGTTGGCCTTGACTCGTTGCTTGTGACCCTAGGTACGTCCGATGGTCCTGATTGACTTGACGACCTCTCGCCTTTGAAGACTCGGTGCTCCGGTCCTGTAGCTCTCTGAAGATACTCGCAGCTCCTTGAAGATCCTCGCAGCTCCCTGAAGATACTCGCAGCTCCCTGAAGACGCTCGCTGCTTCCTGAAGACGCTCGCTCGCTGATCGCTTCGCACGCGTGACTAGGTGACTGCTGGTAACGACTCGGACTCGCGAGGGGGTCAGCCGTACGGGCTTAGGGAAGCGTCACCGTTCTCAGACTAGGGTGAACAGAAGCTGCGCTCTCCAGGATCGCTCCTTTCGACACACCGCCGCCTGTCCCTTGCTCTGTCCCGGATGGTCCCACTGGGGTTTCTGCTCAGCCCGCGCGGACAGTCAAGGCGGTAACGCCAGGAAGCTGCCTCGCGCTTTACTTCGCTTCCACGCCTAGTGTAAACGAACGTTCCACCCTAGCCTCACCCTTTTGCTTTTGGTCCTGGACGTTTCCGCGTGGCTTTTGTTACTCGGGGTTCGGGCACGCCGCTCCGGGACCTCGCAAGTCGAATCTGTAGGACTCTCCTGGACAATTCCACTCGAGACCGTACCGATCGACCGCTCTCCCTTCTGGCTTGTTATATTTGGGGTTCGGGCACGCCGCTCCGGGACCTCGCAAGTCCAATCTGTAGGGCTCTCCTGGACAATTCCACTCGAGCCCGTACCGATCGACCGCTCTCCCATCTGGCTGGTTATACTCTCTCCAGGCGTAACGCCAGGACTTTGTGGATAAAGATAAACGACCGCCTTGACCTAGCCGTGTGACGCCCTCTGGATCTCAGCTACCTGCGTCTCAATTCGGAGATTCCTGGTATCCCAATCCCGAACGTCTCGACGTAGCAATCTTGCTCCTTGCAGGCTCCCACGGCGTTGTTTCCCTGGCGACTCGACTTGCTGTTGCTCCCTTGTAGATTATCGGGTTGTTTGATTGTTCACTTTGGTATCTGATTGATCTTGACGGTTTGACTCCTCGTGATCGACTGATCCAGCTGCCAGCGCTCTGCGGCCTTATATAGGGCCTCCGGGAACCGTTATTTCCCTTTTGCGCACGGCCCGCTGGATCTCTCCACTCTGGGTCCAAAGTCCGTGCCTCCTGGATGACCCACTTGTCGTTCCCGTACCGCTTCCAATCGATGCTCCGCCCACTGCTGTCATCCCGCTGATTCCCGTGATGCTTGTGGCACGCCTGTGTGCCGCTCCACCGCCGAGATGTGGCACTTCCTCTCCCGGTCCAAAGTTCACGGGAGAGTCCAAAGTCCGATGGAGTCCCGTTACCCGCTTTTGCACACGGCACTCTTGCCTTGCCCGCGAAGTCTCCACTCTCTCTCGATCTCCATCCTCGGTCTCCAAACTCTCTCGCTCTCCCTCATTGGTCTCCAAACTCTCTCGCTCTCCTTCGTTTGTCTCCAAACTCTCTCGCTCTCCTCGCCGCGCCGTTACTACGCGAATTCGCCGCGTATCTGGCAAGCGGCCGGCCATCTGCTGCTGTTTCTATTTGTGGGGAGTTATTCAACTCCTCACACCATATCGCAGACCCGCAGGAGGCCTGTCGGAAATGTGGTGAGAACGGACACTGGGCTAGAGGATGTCGAAACCAGCGGCTGTTATTTTGCTGGATATGCGGCAAGGTGGGTGTCAGGAGCGTCGATTGCTGCCAACGATTGGGAAATGGCCAGCGATCTCAGCCGCAGAGAGGCGAGCGGGGATCGCACAATGCCACCTCCCCAAACTAACGGGCCAGCTAATCGAGGAGGAGCTGCAGTTGTCCGCAGCTGTGATGATTGGTGGGAACACCTACAAAGCCACAATCGACACCGGAGCAACGGCAAGCTTCGTTAGCGAAGAATTGGCGGAAAATATTGCTGCTCTAGGAAGGATTACAAGGACGAGACGGCAAGTTAGGTTGGCAGATGGGAGGCGCGGCGGAATTGATGCGCAGCTCGAGGTGGAGGTCAAATTCGGCAACAAACAAGTGACCATGAGCCTGCTGATTTAACCCGGAGTAGTGGATCCATTAGTATTGGATTCCATCCCATTCCTGAAACAAGTCGGAACCGAGATAAGGTGTGCTGGACACGAAATAATAATACCAGCCAGGAACCGACACAATGGATGGCTCGAGGAGAAGCTATCAGTAGCAGTCGTTCAACAAGTAAACGAGTTGGACGATACTACAGCGTTCCTTGAAACAGAGCTGGCAGACTTCAGCACAATGTCGGGAACATCGAATATGGCAGAACACCAGATCAAAATGAAGGACGACAAGCCAATCAAGCAGAGATACTACCCAAAGAACCCAAAAATTCAAGGGGAAATCAACGCAAAGGTGGACGAGCTTCTCCAAATTGGGTTAATAGAGCATTCAAAGAGCCCATACAGCTCCCCCATCGTGATGGTGAAAAAGAAGACAGGCAAGTGGAGACTGTGTGTCGACTTCAGTCAGATCAACGCGAAGTCAGTGAAGGATGCCTACCCAATGCCCCGCATAAACTACATCCTAGATCAACTAAGAGAAGCGCGGTACATCAGCAGTTTGGACCTGAAGGATGGATACTGGCAGATCCCACTGGAAGAAGTAGCAGGCAATATACAGCGTTTACGGTACCAGGCAAAGGTCTGTTTCAGTGGAGGGTAATGCCGTTCGGACTTCACTCGGCGTCGGCAACGTTTCAGCGAGTCTTGGACCAAGTAATTGGCCCCGAGATGTCACCTCACGCATTCGCTTACCAGGATGACATAATGGTGATCGGTCGCACGCTGGAAGAACACAAAAGAAACCTGAGGGAAGTGTTCCGACGTCTAAAGGAGGCAAACTTGAGGCTGAATCCAGAAAAATGCCAATTCTTCAAAAAGGAGCTGCTGTACCTGGGACATCGAGTGACTAGCGAGGGAATAGGAACAGATCCAGAAAAAGTAGCCGCCATCGCCGAACTAGAACCGCCATCGACTGTCAAAGAGCGTCGTGGTACCGCCGATTAGTACCAGATTTTTCCAGAATCGTCAAACCCCTGAACGACCTGCTGCGCAAAGGCAGTAAGTGGGAGTGGACACCAGAGCACCAGATGTCGTTTGAGGAGGTTAAGGCAAGACTCTTGGCAGATCCAGTGCTAGCATGCCCGGACTTCAGTAGAACTTTCATCCTGCAAACAGACGCCAGCGACTACGGCATCGGAGCGATACTGACCCAGGACACCGAAAAGGGCGAAAGAGTAATCTCCTACTCGAGCCGAACACTGACCGGCGCGGAAAAGAACTATTCGACAACGGAGAAGGAGTGTTTGGCGATCGTCTGGGCGATCCGGAAGCTCAGGCCATATCTGGAAGGTTACCACTTTAAGGTAGTAACCGACCACATGGCCCTGAAGTGGCTCAACAGCATCGAAAGCCTTTCAGGAAGGATCGCCAGATGGGCCCTGGAGCTACAACAGTACGACTTTGAGATAGCGTACAGAAAGGGTCAGCTAAACGTGGTGGCCGACGCATTATCAAGACAACCGCTACCAGAGACGCTACGAGGAGTAAAAGAGGCATCGGCAACAATAACTTCAGGAGGGTGCAGCTGGATCAAGGACATGGGCGAAAAGATAAGGACCCAACCGCAGAAGTACCCGGACTATGTTATGGATGGTGAGACACTGTACAGAAACATACCTCACCGAGCAGGCAGTGAAGACGTCGCGTCATGGAAGATGTGCGTCCCAAAGTCGCTACGAGAAACAGTGTTGAGGGAAAACCACGACGCACGGTCTGCGGGACACGTAGGAAGCCGGAGGACAATTGCACGGTTGGCAGCCCGATACTACTGGCCAGGCATGCATAGAGACGCGCGAGCCCACGTACGAAAATGCGAGATTTGCATGCGGTTTAAGCCCAATCAGATGCAGGCGGCCGGGAAGATGTTGACCCAAGTGCCGGAAGAACCATAGGCCACGGTATGTGCAGACTTCGTTGGACCCCTACCAAGATCTAAGCACGGGAACCAAATGCTGCTGTTCATGATAAACAGGTTTTCGAAATGGACGGAACTGGTGCCCCTACGCAGTGCGACAGCAGAGTCGCTCAAGAAGGCGTTTAGGGAGCGCATCATAGCAAGGTACGGGGTCCCGAAGGTGGTCATAACGGACAATGGAGTACAGTTTGCAAGCCGCATATTTAAAAATTTCCTGGCTGAGATGGGTATCAGACAACAGTTCACCGCACCATACACACCACAATAAAATCCGACCGAACGAGCGAACAGAACGGTCAAGACCATGATTGCGCAATTCGCAGGGCTGGACCAGAGAAACTGGGACGAGAAGTGGCCGGAGATCATGCTAGCAGTCAACACGAGCACATCGGAATCCACCGGCCATACACCGGCGTTTCTTACCCAGGGCAGGGAACCACTTCTACCCAGCAGCCTATATGATAAGGAAATCCTAGGCACTGGACGAGCTACGGAGACCCCTGAGGAAAATGCCAACAAACTGAGGGAGGTATTCGAGATCGTACGGCGAAATATGGAAAAGGCGTCCCAGGACCAAGCCAGACACTATAATCTGAGAAGAAGGCAATGGTCACCAGCGGTGGGCGACATAGTGTGGGCCAAGGAACATCACCTGTCCAAAGCGGCTGAAGGATTCGCTGCAAAACTAGCCCCGAGGTACGATGGCCCTTACCAGGTGGTAGATTTCGTCTCTCCAGTGATCTGTAAAATTCGCCACACACAGTCGAAGAAAGAAAGGACGGTTCACGTTGGCGAGCTCAAGCAACAACAAAACGAGCAGACAGCAGAAACGTCAGATGTCTAACAACAGGTACGAGGCGACAAGATTAGGCGTCAGGCCGAAGCGAGAGTCATCCATACGCCACACGGAAAGGACAATCAGGATAGCACATACACATGGATAAGGATTTCACGTTGATCCAGACTGCGAGGCCACAGGATTATGCGTCAGGCCTAAGCGAGAGTCATCCACACGCCACGCAGAAAGGTCAACCATAAGGATAGGTTAAAAGGACGTGGATAAGGATGGTTGGTGATCCCAACCGCAAGGCAACAGGATTCAGCATCGGGCAGTTGCCAGAGTCATCCGCGATTACGCCAGGCGGAAGGGACACTTACAAAACGGCAACAGACAGGCAAGGCAACAGGTTTTAGCGTCGGGCGCGAGCCAGAGTCAACCGTTTACGCCACGTAGAAGAGAGAATGCGCGGAGAGAGACAAGCAACACAAGGCGCGCAGTCCAGGCACACCGTAGCATCCGGAGATTCTTTACGGAAGGCGTCGCACGAACCCGTCTAGTTGTTACCCGAGGAAAGGGGGAGGACGGTGCAGAATCAGATCTACACCGTAGCCAGCTGGTAACAAAAGACAGAAACACGCATCGCACCAACAGTTAACACGAAAAAAACACAAACAAACCCTGAAAGGAAAGGAAAGTAAATGCCGGTTCAACCAAAAGTGCAACTCACCACGGGCAGAAAAGCTCTGCTAGAAACGAAGGCCAAACGTTATTCAAGGCCGCTGGGGCCATTGTACTGGAGGTTGAGGGCAACGAACGGCATAGGCTGGAAGGAGCTGAGAAGATAAAATGGAAAAGACAGATCAGCCAGAAGCTGTGCGGGCAGATCAAAAGTTGCAAAATCACCACGAGCCAGGGAAGGGGGCGCCTCGATAGGCGATCGATTGGCACTAGATGAAAGTGCGATCGATGGGTACACGTCAAATGGTAATATCGGCCCAAGGTGGAAATATCGCAACGAGCAGGTGGCAACGCCGCACCATCGGTATCGATAAACGAATAAACATCGAGCACGCACGAATGGTGTGACCAGGCGGAGGAAGCGATAAAAGGAGTGGAACGCAGCAATGAGCAGCGAGCTGGGGATCGATTGCCCATGAGTATCGATGTCCCAGTGGAGCCAGGGAGAATATCGGCGCGGGAGATTCAAGTTGCTACGAGGAGGATGACCAGCGCTGTAGAAACTCAACGGAGTTAAGAGCGTCGAGGGAGCAACGAGGGAGCGCCGCGGGAATCACAAGGACTCGAAGGCTAGGATAAGCAAGGAAACGCCGGAGAGTAGGAACCAGTTTTAAATGTTTCCCGAAGTAAGGGGGGAATGTGAGGAGTTGAATAACTCCCCTCAAATAGAAACAGTAGCAGAGGGCCGGCCGCTTACCAGATACGCGGCGAATTCGCGTAGTAACGGCGCGGCGAAGAGAGTTTGGAGACTTGGATGGAGAGCGAGAGAGTTTGGAGACCAAGGATGGTGATCGAGAGAGTTTGGAGACCAATGAAGGAGAGCGAGAGAGATTGGAGACCAAGGAGCGGAGAATGAAAGAATGGAGACTTGGCGGGCAGAGCAAGAGTGCCGTGTGCAAAAGCGGATAACGGAACTGCACCGGACTTTGGACTCTCCCGTGAACTTTGGACCGGGAGAAGAAGTGCCACATCTGGGCAGTGGAGTGGCACACAGGCGTGCCACAAGCATCACGGGAATCAGCGGGACGGCAGCAGTGGGTGGAGCATCGATTAGAAGCGGTACGTGAAGGACAAGTGGGTCAACCAGGAGGCACGGACTTTGGACCCGGAGTGGAGAGATCCAGCGGGCCGTGCGCAAAAGGGAAATAACGGTTCCCGGAGGCCCTATATAAGGCCGCAGAGCGCTGGTAGCTGGATCAGTCGATCACGAGGAGTCAAACCTTCAAGATCAGTCAAAGTACCAAGTGAGCAATCAGTCAAGCAAGTAATCTACGTAGGAGCTACAACCAAGCGAGTCGTCGGAAGCAGCGCCGTGGGAAGCACACAAGGAGCAAGATCGCCACGTCGAGACGATCGGGATTGGGACATCAGGAATCTCCGAATTGAGACACAAGTGGCTGAGTTCCGGAAGGCATCACACGGCTAAGTCAAGGCGTTCGTTTTCCAACTTTGTCACGACCACACCCTGGCGAGTCGCCCGGCGGGTCTGTCAGAGACAAGCGGAAGAGTCCTACGACGAAGAACCGTCAGTTTGGGGAGGAAAGTTGTCTGGGACCCAGCGTACCTCGCCCGACCAAGCAGGACCTGGCGTGACGGACGAGCGGTAGATCGATTTGCGGTTTCAAGAGGCGATCGCCTGGAGAGCCCTGCGATTACCGGCGAAGTTCCTGAACAGCAACCGCTCAACTCCCCGAGTGCAAGAACGACAAGCTACTGGTCAGGAGACAACGCAGAGGACATCAGCAGCGACGCCAGCAGACATTTCCGGCAGCCACGTTACCATCGCCGCGCGGAGCTCATTGGGGAGCGCAGGCGCGTCACGGACGATAAGCAGTAGGGTGAAGTCGCTTGGAACGTTCGTCTGCGCTAGGCGTAAAGCAAAGTGAACTGCTAGGCAGCCTCCTGGCGACAGCCTGGACTGTCAGCGCGATCTGAGCAAGAACCTAGCGGGACCGTCCGGGACAGAGCAAGGGACAGGTATTGCCTCGAAAGGCGTCGGCCTGGAGAGCAAGGCTTGTTCACCCTAGTCTGAGAACGGTGACGCTTCCCTAAGCCCACAAGGCCGAGCTCTCTGCGAGTCTAAGGCGCAACAAGCGACCCCGAGGCAGCGCGTCGGCGAGTGAGCAGAGGCGGCCACTACGAGCGTCCCGAGACCCAGGAGCCAAGCGGAGCCGAGTCAACGCGTCGACAAGCCAGAAGGAGGAGCACCAGCAGCCAGCGAAACCAGAGCAAGGATATACAGAAGCCAGCCCAGCCACACACCCGCTGTACCAATACCACGAGAATAAATCCCACTGTTGCCATTTGAACCCTTTGTTTTCTCACTGATCTACGGGGCAGTCACGTCATATAAATTTGGTGGGACGAACACACAATCTTCTGAGCTAGCCGCACGAATCTCGTAGCGAGCAGACATTCAAAATCAGTTCGTTACAATATATACTTTATGGGGTCGGAAACGTTTCCTTCCGCCTGTTACATACTTTCCGACGAATCTTGTATACCCTTTTACTCACGCTTAAATATTTCCGGTTAAAATATTACCAAAAATTGAGATCCCGATTCGTAAAACCTTCTCTAAACACATTTTTATACCCGTTACTCGTAGAGTAAAAGGGTATATATATGGCATTGAGTATGATATTAAAAATTTATATTTTGACTTAATTGCCGCGGTCACTCTGACATTTGACGAAAGTTTTTATATAAAGCCTTCCTTCAGTTCCAAAAAAAAGTTTCACTTGTTAATCACCTTGTGAATCCCGTGGGACATGTCCATTTGCACAAGTGAAGAACAAGTGACACTCCATATAGACATTTTTATGGGATGTCCGCTTTTCACAAGAGAAAATTCAAATGAAAATTTTTCGAAGTCCGAGAGGATTTCACTTGTTCTTTATACTCATTTGTCAAATGGCCTGTCACGTGCCGGTGACACGTCCCACCTGAAATCACTGGTGAAATTCAGAATATTTCCAATGAGTTTTCACTTATGAAAACACATGCTAGTGACACGTCCCAAGTGAAATCACTTGTGAAATTCAGAATATTTCCAATGAGTTTTCACTTATAAGAATATAGAATTTAAAATATGTACATACATTTTTATTTACCCTTCAGTTCCAAAATAAAAGTTTCACTTGTGAATCACCTGGGACATGTCCTCGTGCACAAGTGAAGAACAAGTGACGCTTCATATAGAAAATTGTATGGGATGTCCGCATTTTCACAAGTGAAAATTCAAATGAAAATTTTTCGAAGTCCTACGGGATTTCACTTGTTCCTTATACTCATTTTTCGTATGGCCTGTCACGTGCCGGTGACTCGTCCCAAGTGAATCACTTGGGGAAATCAGAATTTTTCCTTGAGTTTTTGATTATAAAAATATAGAATTTAAAATACATACATATTTAATTTAATTTTAATTCATTTTAATTATATGGTCATTTTTAGATTTTCAAAAATTGTACAATTATTGTTTCTGTTTTTTTGCTTCGTAAGCTTATTTTTAACGTTAGTCATCGCCGTTCTTAAACCTTTGTCCGGGTCCTCTGAAAACGCTCCTGAAAAAACATATGTTTAAAAAATGCGTTTTATTTGTTTAATTGTATATTTACCTTTTATAGCTGTGGTTAACCCTTTGCAGGATTTTTATTGGCACAAAACATTTCGTCATCCAATTTCGGCTAACGGAACCCATTGAATACCTTCAAAATTTACGTACTTTAAACTAAGATCAATGCACAACATCTTAAACTTAATGTAGCACTTACCTGACTTTATTATACTAACTAAACGATTAAAGTAACTCTGCTGCGCACCATTAAAATGGATGCTTCCCTTTCAATCACTCAAACAGAATTCACCAAGTCTTCTCACCCCTTTACTAGATTTCTTTTGTTTTCTCTTCGCTGTTGGCGCGTGCCACTGCAGTTATACCCTCTCTAAGGCGAAATATATCCGACTATATAATTTGTACTTCTTAAGTAAAAAATACAATACGAATTTTTTAAAAATGTTAATACTAATACTACTAATGTTTTAAATATTGAAATCAATTTTAACGGATTAATTTTCTATAATTACACTAAAAAAATATATTGTAATAAAAATGTATAATAAGTAAACATAACATTATAAGTTAATGCAAATTACTTAATTTTACTATAATCAAATAATTTACTTTTATAAAACAATATAAGTTGTATATTTTCGATACACAATAATGCTCCTAAAATATTAGGGCATTCACATGCCGCTGCTCCACGAAAATTTTTCCTCCGAAATATTAGTCGCTAGCCGAACATAACGGAGAGACGCAAAAAAAATAACGGACCGGCCGAGTTTGTCTCTGCGAGCGCGGAGTGCAGGCAGATTGTAAGACAAGAAAGAGAGGGAAAACCCCGAATATGTGCCTCTCTTTGTTGCACGATCGTTTTCGTAGGCAGTCTTCTACGCTGCGCCGACTGCTCTGCTGACGTCAACAGCGGCACAGCGTTTTAGGCACAAAAAAAAAACACATAAGCTTTTGGCCTTGAGTCATGTCACCGCGTCCCTACTGCAGAACTGAAGGGTACTTTTAAATTCATTTTAATTAAGTAATGTTATTTAGGATTTCTGTTAAAGGACAATCATTGTTAGTAGGCCTAGTTTAGTGTTACCCCTTCAGTTCCAAAAAAAAAGTTTTTAATTGTGAATCACCTTGTGAATCCCGTGGGACATGTCCTCTTGCACAAGTGAAGAACAAGTGACGCTCCATATAGAAAATTGTATGGGATGTCCGCATTTTCACAAGTGAAAATTCAAATGAACATTTCACTTGTTCCTTATACTCATTTGTCGTATGGCCTGTCACGTGCCGGTGACACGTCCCATGTGAAACCCATGTGAAGTTCAAAATATTTCCAATGAGTTTTCACTTATGAAATCACTTGCAAGTGACACGTCCCAAGTGAAATCACTTGTGAAATTCAGAATTTTTCAAATGAGTTGTCACTTATGAGGATATAAAATTTAAAATACATACATTTTTAATTACATTTAAATTTATTTTAATTAGATCGTATTATTCAGATTTTCAATTAAGGGACAATTATTGTTAGTATTTCTGAATTTTTGTTTTGTTAGTTTGTTTTTCACGTTCGTCATCGCCATTCTCAAACGTTTGTCCGGGTCCTCGGAGTCCGTGGCTAACGCTCCTGAAAAAATGTATGGGCTTGGTTTAAAAAATGCGTTTAATTTGTTTATCATTTCATCATCCACTTTCGACTAACGGAACCCATTGAATAACTTTAAAATGTACGTACTTTAAACTAGGATCAACGCACAACATCTTAAACTTACGAGTAATTTTACACTTACCTGACCTTATTATATTAACTTAAAGAAACGATTAAAGTAACTCTGCTGCGCACAATTTCAATGGATGCTTCCCTTTCAATCACTAAAACAGAATGCACCAATTCTTCTTCTCACAGTAAAGGGTTACTTGATTTCTTTTGGTTTCTCTTCGCTGTTGGCGCGTACCACTGCACATATACCCTTTCTAAAGCGAAAAATATCCGACTGTATAATTTGTACCTCTTCAGTAAAAAATACAACACTAATTTTTTAAAAATGGTAATATTAAAATGTTTTAAATATTTAAATCAATTTTAACGGACTAAATTTCTATAACCTAACTACAAAAATTATATTGTAAAATTAATGTAGATTACGTAAGCATAACATTATAAGTAAATTCAATTTACTTAATTTTACTATAAGCAAAAAATTTACTTTTATGAAAATATATTAGTTTTTTTTCGATATATGTACTATAATGCTCCTAAAATATTAAGGCATTCATTAACATGTCGCTGCGCCACGAACATTTTTCCGCCGAAATATTAGTTGCTAGCCGAACATGACGGAGAGACGCAAAAAAATAACGGACCGGCCGAAATTTATCTCTGAGAGCGCCGAGTACAGGCAGATTATAAGACAAAGAAAGAGAGGGCTCCTCCGAATATTTGCCTCTCTTTGTTGCACGACCGTTTTCGTCGGGAGTCTTTTACGCTGCGTCGACTTCTCTGCGGACGTCAACAGCGGCACAGCGTTTTAGGCACAAAAAAAAAACAAAAAAACTTTTTGCCGCGCCCTACTGCAGAACTGAAGTAAGCTAACCATAAGAGTGAGCGAGAGGCAAATACGCGGCTAACGCTTTTCGTCGGGACTGTTTTTCAGCGCGGTACTCAGATGAGCTAAGGAAATACCAGAAAAAATACCAGATTTAGCGAGTGAATTTCGATGAACGCCCAAAGAATAAGAAATTTAATCTTTGGCCGTTTTCGTGCAAGGGCGGTGTGGAAACTATAAATTAAAAATTAAAGGAAACCCCAAAAATCGACTGCGGTAGGGACGCGGTGACATGGCTCAAGGCAAAAGCGACATGTGAATGCCCTAATATTTTAGGAGCATTATTGTATATCGAAAAAAACTAATATTGTTTTATAAAGGTAAATTATTTGATTATAGTAAAGTTAAGAAAATTGAATTTACTTATAATGTTATGCTTAAGTAATCTACATTAGTTTTGAAATATAAGTTTTTAGTTAAGTTATAGAAATTTAGTCCGTTAAAATTGATTTAAACATTTAAAACATTTTAATATTACCAATTTAAAACAATTCGTATTGTATGTTTTACTTCAGAAGTAAAAATTACACAGTCGGATATTTTTCGCTTTAGAGAGGTTATAGGTGCAGTGGCACGCGCCAACAGCGAAGAGAAAACAAAAGAAATCAAGTAAAGGGGTGAGAAGAAGACTTGGTGCACTTGGTTCACTCTTTAATACAACAACTAAAAAACATGTTTTTCGCAAATATCTCAAGAACGAATCATTCCAAAATAATTTGAATGAGACCAGCGTATAGAGGGATCTCAAATTAGTCTAGACAATGAAGCTAAAGTTTTTTGGCTGTAAGCTAGTGTTAGGTTAGATTTCTCCTGGGACCCTTGATATAGTGCGTCACATTGTGATAGAAAAATTTGGAACTGCAGAGAGATGTCAACCTTATTGGGTAAGGGTAGGGTTTCCAATATTTATTCAGCTTAACATAATTTCAAAATGTTTCAGATATTATACGTTTGACTACTTTATGTTCAGGTTGTAGTTCCTCAAATAGATGCCAGCCAAAAACTCCTGGAAGCGCTTACGGCGTTTGTCCTGCATCAGGATCGAGACCATGTGCTTTTTACCTGGGCCCTGGAGTGTTTGGCGCTCGAGGGCCTCGACCTCGTTCTCGCTGATTATATTCTCCTGGTGATCGTCATCAGCCGGGGGGATCGGTACCTCAGAGCTGGGGACCGCCGTAGTCTCATCTTTTGCAGCATTAACCACTTCGGTATCATCCTGAAATACGATTCCGTCCGATAGATCTTCCAGGTTGAGGCCTTGCAGCAAATCAGCGATCGAGGGCACGAAGGCGCTACGACGCGAGCTGGTAGAGTTTGAGCTGTTGGAATTGCTTGCGGGCAGGTAAATTCCCTGCATGTTGTTAGGATTGATGATCAGGTAGGTTGGTCCGCTTCCGGCACTGTTCAGGTATTCCATTCCGGGGAACTGTGGTGGCGGACGGCTGGGCGGTTGCGGGTAGTGATGATAGTAGGGGGTGTTGTACGGGCTTTGGTGGAAGTGGTGTCTGTCCGAGTCGCGATCCGCTTTCCAGCTGGGCTGCTGCACAATTATGATAGGCTGTGTGTTTCGGTGGCTCTCCTGGTTGTCTCCGCGCTTCATGTTCCACAGAAATCGGGGAACGATCTTAGAATATGCTATGGAGAATGTTGTAAGGAGCGGGATTGGAGTGATTATGGATTCTGGTTACGACCAACTGAACTTACCATCGTCCGTTCGGTTAATGCCGTTTGAAACCTGATAGGCACCATTCAAGGCAAAAATTGATGCTAAAACCATCAAGGCGCTAATATTTCTCATGGTTCGTCAATTGTAAGCTTCTGTTGGTGACTGTGTTCCTCCACTGGGGCCTTGCTTAGTTTTATACCCAAAACCCTAAATATCGCTGAGGCTTCACCATCGCCTAAGTTCTTAAATTCACAGTTTATCTGGTATTCTGTGGATACCAGCAATTTATCCGTATCGCCTCGTAAATCAATTTCAGTCGCAGCTGCTTGCTTCTCTAGAAAAAGGTTTCTGACCGGTTTTCAATTTATGTCTTTCTTTCGCCTCCGGCCGTTTTCATGATAGTTTAAGCATAAAGTAGTTTTCTTTTACTTATTCCGGTATCAGCACTATCAGTCGCCGACATCAAAGCCGACTAATTAACCGATAGGATCATTTTGCGAATTGAACTAAAGACCACTAACGCCAATTTCGTATTTGCTTTACTTTGAACTTGTGGACAGTTTTTGAAAGGCGGTGGTCTCGTTTTGGAGTGGTTTCAACTGCTTTCAGCTAACTAATTTAACGTATTAACAAAGAGTACACCAAGAAAAAAAGATAGACAAAAATCGTGGACATTTTTCAGTGAAATTATGAACGCGTCCATGCAAAAAGCCTTAGCAGAAATGGCAACACAGTTCGAAAAACATGTATGTAGGTCTAGTGTCCCCATTGTCCATACTCGAAATTTTCGTTCAGTAGTCCAGCTGCTACGTCGTCCGCCTTTGACACATGGTGGCACAGGTTCGAGTCCACAAGATGACGGTCGAGAAAAAAACTTTTATGAAAATATTATTTCTAAAGTTTATACGTACTTCTTATACTAAATAATTTCTTTGAAATAAATAACTAAATAACTAAAATAAAATAACAAAACAAAAGTAAGGAAATTTAATACAAACATCTCTACCAAGCTTTCAGGAAAATTAGCATGTACACAAACCTCGTTTTTTTATAAGCCTTAAGCTTATAAAGATCCTGTTTGCCATTTGGCCTAGAGGATAACACATTTGACTACCAATTTAAGCTGTATGGAGATCGAGTTACGCTGTAGACTTATAATTTCTTTTTTTGTTTTTGTTTTTAAGCCCGTTACTCGCAGGGTAAAAGGGTATAATAGATAGATGGAAGCGTTTTGGACCCTATTAAAATATATATTTTAAATCAGGATCACTATTCTAGTCGATCTAGCCATGTCTGTCTGACTGACCGTCGCACTATGGGGCCTTTGACCTGTTTTTTTGGCATTAATTTATAACTCCTCAACTATGCAAGGTATTTTTAATCAATGTTAGTAACATGTTACATTTTTAAGGATTGTTGCTAGCTTCAGTGATGTTTGTGTAAAACTAAATTCGTCATGCTAAAAAGTTAAAATATTGTATACCCCAGAGTAAAAGAAGATACGATCAAAATCAACAAAGCAAAATTTTTTTAAAAATAATTTTTTCATTATTTCTCTGATCGCTTATTTTACAGGTTTTGTTAGAGTCGACCGATTTTTATTAAATTTAGTTCGAAACTCCTAAAAATACAAGAAATGATATTCCCAATAGTATAAGATAATATGTCAAAAAACACCGAAGCTTTAATTTGTTTCATATTATTTTCCCACCAATTTTCCGATCGTTCCTATGGCAGCTATGTGATATAGTTGTCCGATTTTGATAAAATTATATTCAAAACTAATTAAGAAATGTTATTTCCAAGCGTTCGAGTTTAAATGCTAGGAAACATCAAAGATATACTTTTTTTCCGATTATTCCTATGTGAGCTATAAGATATATTTGTCCGATCCAGCTGGTTCCGACTGGTTAATTAGTTCACTTTGAACAACAGAAAAGAACAACCGCATTTCGTTTGGGATTTGTAAGCGGATAAACATATGTACTAGTGTGGTTAGGTCAAAAGCACTTCTTCTACTGCGTTAAGGGGTTATACTTGTATACCTTTTTTGTCGAAGAAAAAGAGGAAAGTTTGGATTTTTTTTAGGTATGTAGCAATTATTTCATTACACGAATGTTTTAATTTTTTGATAGTACACTTTATTATCAATGTTTGTGCAAAATTTCGTGAAAAAATATTAAATAGTTTTTAAGGGGTGGCTGTTTCCCTTAGAGGCCTTTTTTTTGAAGAGCCTTGCGGTGATACTTCCCCAGGTCGAAAAGGTCAACTGAAACCATAAAAGTAAACAAATTTCATTAGTTTAGTCTAATTCCTTGTGCTTAAACGATTGTTTTTAAGATTTTTTTTTGTGCATATGGGAACGTTTTATGCTAAAAATGAACTTTTTGGTCGCTAGAAATTTCACCAAAAAATTTATTTCGGCGAAAAAAAGTTTGTGCGTGAAAAGTCGATCGTTCAAGCACAGAAAAATTTCATTACGAACATTAAAAAAAATTGAAGTAAATCGGTTCAGTAGTTTTCCGCCAATCCATATCACCGCAAAGTCATTTTTCAAAAAGCACCATTTCGAGATATTCGCATTTAAATTTTCAAGTTCAGTTAATGCGCGCGACGAGGCGCGCGGTTAGGAGCGCTGTAACTTTTTTTCTACTGCTCGAATCTCTATGAAAATTTGGGAAAATGTTCTCAAGGAGTTGTTCTTTAAGATAAAGCAATAAAAAAATTTTCGATTTTTTGAAAATAAAAAAGGTATATAACCCCTTAAGTAAAAATATCTGCAAGGAAGCAGACGGCCAATATAACCATTTTGTTTTCCAGGACACTCCTTTGCGTTCGGAACAGGATGGCCGTGGTTTCAAAATGAGATTTATTTTGATAAGAAAAATAAAAATCAGAAATAATCATAATTTTTGATTTTTTTTTTGCTCATGATTATTGATTATTTTTGATTTTGTATTAAAAAACTCAAAAAAATGATTACTTTTGAAGATTATTATAAAAATAACAAATTTTAAAATCATGATGAAAACGGATAGGTAAAGTAAATCACTGTGGTATTTTCCTTTTCCGCGTGTGTCGATCTTAAGAAACACATCAATAGTTATTATTTACAGTACTTATTTTTTTTTCATTTTAGAAAGGGTATAGGAGCCAGTGGCGGATCCAGAGACGATTCTTGGGGGGGGAAATTGAACTTATTCTTCGATTTGGGGTTCAAACTTATTATTGCGAGAGAAGTACAGTACAAATTATAAAACAAAAATATTATTTGGTGAGAAGAGTGTCACTGTTGTATTTTCATTTTTTTATTGCAGAGAATATTTTTCTAGCAAACAAGTAAAATTTTCAGGTTCTGTGGTTCCAAGGGGGGGGGAAATTTCCCTAATTTCCCCCCCCGTGGATCTGCCACTGTAGGAGCATTGGCACGCGTCAACGACGAAGATAAAACAAAGATTAAGAGAAAAAGGCTATTTAAAATGTGCACAGCGAAACACATTTATTTTGTTATTAAAAGTAATATTTTTTGAAATTAATAAAGTCAGTTCAGTGTTACATTAAGTGTATGATGTTGTGCATTCTAAGTTTAAGTTACGTCAATTTTTGAGGTGTTTTATGGGTTTTACAAAATAACCTAGAAAAAGTTAGCCGTTGCACAGTGGGCCAGAAAGTTCATTTTTTGGCCAAAAATCTGTAATTTCTCTCCTGGGATAGTTAAAAGGATGCAGTTTTTTTGCATTTATCTCTTAAAAGATTGAACTTTTCAACGAACTAAAAGTAAAATTTATTGGAATTTTATATGGTATAGATAATCCAAACCAAAATCGGAAAATTTTACATACTTTTCGGTTTTTTATTTTTAAAAAAATAACTAGAAGACGCACTCAATCCATTTTCATACACGATTAAGTATGAGAGAAAACAAATTACAAAAAATTAACACCAATATAAAAAATAATGTCGTTTTAGATTTATGAACCGTTAAAAATTGCTACTTTCGGAGGCTCCCACTTAAACGTTTATTTAATAATCGACCTAACAAAATGTTCTATATTTTTCTTCTTGTTATCTGTTTAGATTCTTATAATCAAATTATTAGAAAAAAATTGTTTGTAAAATATTGTTTTTTAATTTGTTTAATGTTAATTTGACATTTTCTGAAGTCATCACAAAAGTATGCTTCATTTATTTATTTATTTATTAATTTGAGATTCTAGTAAAGTTTAAAAAACTAATACTAACATAGGGGGTAGTGCTAGCTACGAGGCCTTCGACTACGTATTCATGTAAGCTACATTTATATTTTTATTATATATTTTAGTTCTTCCCCGACGAAAGTACAAGAAATGCAGCATACCTTTAGGCCATGGTGTGTTCGCTTCGAGTTTCGAGCACCAAATGACAGAAATTGTGAACATTTTTTAGAGAAGAGCCAACAAAGTTGATATTTCTCTTTTCGATATACCGATATAACATTCGATTGTTGGGTTTCAGAAATAGAAGATGCGGGAATGAATGAAAAAAGTAGATTTTGGATGTTAGGCAGACTAAAATCAAATTTTGGCGCCCAAAACGTACATTAAAACCTGACGAAAAAAAAATACGGCATACTTTTAGGCATTCTTAGTAAAGCTCATCAAAACGGTTCGACTTCAAGTTAAGCCATCAATTAAAATTAAAATTACTGAAAACTAAGGCAAAACCGCATCGAGTCGGCGATGAGCGATTTTAGTAAATTAATTAAAGAATTTATTTTTGATGTAATGACTTCATTTGGAGATGGCACTCAAAAGCACTCGAAAAGCAAAGTACTCATATGCTAAAAAAAGCAGTAAAAATCAACGAAAAAGTTTCTTTTAGGAAACAAGTAAGTCATAAGAGCTATTTAATATTTTTTACTTGTTGAAAATAATAACTTTTAAAAGTTTTGTGAAGAAGTCGAACAGCTACATCAGCATCTTTGACTTCTAGAGTTTTTTTCATTTCCATCAATATTTGATGAATTTTAAACTTTAAAAATACGGTAAACAAAAACTACTTGCCCGAATTCTTTGAAACTTTGGCATAAATTAGTTTAATGTATTATAAAAAGGAATCCATACTCGGTCTTGTCATTTTCTTAAAAAAAAAAAAACGTATTTTTGGCCAAAAATCGGATCGGCTGGCCCAGTGTGCAACGGCCAGGCCACGACCTCATTTACATTATTAGCCTACAAACAATTAACAAAGATACTTGCAGAACATTAAAAGTAAAAGCACTAAAAAAAGCCCATATAATTAACGATCTAAAATATGAAAATCTATTAGAATGTAAGAAACAGCTATTCGCAATAACAGGACCTTGCGAGGCACATAACGATAAAACTATTTGTAATTCCGAAAAATTGCTAGACTTAAGTAACGATACTTGCGTAAATGCTCTGCTCAACCTTAAGGAACCAGTATGCAAAACGGTCAACAATCAATACATTCCCGATGTCGAGGAAATATTGCCAGGAACTCTATTGCTGAACGACTTTAGCGGATTTGTCTCGTTGGACGAAAAACTCTTAAAACTACAGGGCTCATTTATAATCCAATACAGGAACTCTACAGTAACAATTGGAGAAAACATCTACAAGTCAAAAGAAACCAGCACGGTCGAACCGGAACCCCCACTTTTTCAATTAACAGCGGAAAAGTCGAAAATAGATGAAGTACTGTCACTACAAATGGTCAAGGAACTTAACATAAACAACACAAGAGTACTAGAGAAACTCAGAAGCGAAGGAATTATAGATTCTTCCCTGAATTATGGATCCGCCATCATCCTATTTGTAGTTACCCTAGGACTGATCATACGATTCATGCGAAGGCGCAAACCAACAGAAGGCTTGCCAGCTCCAGCGAAAACAACTGAAGAGCCATCCCCTCCCGGATCTGTACTCTTTTACGTTGCGACCGAGGACAGTCGCGTTTAAGGGGGGAGGAGTTAACACCCAGAATGCTAAATGCTCAAGTAAGAGTATCGCCACACGCGCAAAATCACAAACAAAAACAAATTGGTTATGAGCGCGAGAAAAGCATAAGCATCAATTTCCCGACAGTAACCCTATACTGGCCAGAACGTTGCCCAATAGGCCCCTAATTGAGTTCAGCAGCCACGTGCGCTGAGCTTGCACTTCCCACCTTACGATCGTGGGAAAGCTTCAACGCTGGGTGATTGAACCCAACGCCGAGTGCATTTGGCAACAACAGTTATTGCCAAATTAAGTTGACCAATCAGAATAAGAAATGGTCAACTGCACCAGCAATATCAGCGACAGCAACCAATTAGGACCGACCACATCAACAACAGCAGCAATGTTCAATGACGATAGCAGAGAACGTCAGCAGAGGCAGCAGCAGCAGCGGCAGAAACGGCAGCAGCACCTAGGTTACATTATTAATTATTAACATAAGAAAAGTTAGTTGTAAATCTGAACTCAAATAATAAAGTTTGTATTTTTTTTAAATAAAATACTATCTAAACTTTTAACTTACATATCAAACAAAAACACCTCTTAACGAGGTAAAAAGTAGTGGCGAAAGCGCCTTTAACCAAAATTGCTGATATCAACAATTGTGACGAAAAACGATATTACATTCGATAAATTAAATAAACTATATTAAATTTATGATTTCGGCCCGCAACAGTAATTATTTATTTACCTACACGAAACTAAGAATACGCGTCGAATGACACCTCATTTGTTGAAATCCGATGTCCCGTTCAAAAGTAATTCAAAAAACAAGATTTTCTTCTTCTTCCCAAAATGAAAATGTTTGTTCCTTTGTTTGTGGGTTTGTATGCATCCCATCTTAGTTTTAGGGTTTTGGAAACCCTATGGGTGTATAAAGTAGCTTGAAATAGAAAATGTTTGTTCTACGACTTTTGGAAAAACCCGCTAGTTTAGCGGAAAAAAAAGAAGCCAGACTTAAAATGTTAATAGTATCTCAACAACTAATGCTACAGAAACGTGCTATATATCTCTGAAATGATAATTTAATTTGCTAAATATTTTTTATATGGTAAAATTGTCTGAATATATTAGATTTAGAGTTATGACAAAAAGTTATTATTTAAAACCACTTTTTGACTATTTTCTCAAAATTGAGTCGAACGATTTCTTTTTAAATTTAGAATCATATAGCCCTTGAGATTCCTCAACTTTTGATTTATAACACTTTTTGCCCTAAAAATGACCGTTTGGAAGATATTAAGCGTAAAATGGGCAACTCGTTTCAGCTCCGTATACGAAATATTTCATACTTATTGGAATAAACAAGAAAAAACCAATTTGATGAAAAATATTCTTATTCGATTTTTTCAAACGGAAAATCTTTTATGGTTTGAGGGTCCTTTACTTGCATGAAGCTAATCGAAATAGGAAACTTGATCTATTTGTTCTACCACATTGGAAAAACCCGCTAGTTCGGCGGGAAATGTAAGAAACGACCGATTTCTATTGGAATCTGAAACTATACAGCCATTGAGATTCCAAACTGGTGCTATTAAAATAAGTAATTGAAGCGATAAAACTTGTTATTAATAAGTTTTATATTCATATTAGATGTTTCATTCTTATTAGAATGTGAATGTAAACAACCCATACCTTATTAGAATAAAGTTAAGCCGAAGTGGAACGTGAAAGTTTATTATAGTCTTCATACATTTTTTAGAATTATATTTTTATTTACTTAAAACTAATGAAAGAAAAACTTTTCTTACAATTCTTAGGACATTTTAGTAGCTAAGTAACAATTACAATGTACATTATACATATATTCATAGATTACTTTTGTAGGTATTGGGACATTATGTGTCCTTGGATAAAAAAAGAACTATTTCAGGAAAATAACGGAACCATTTCAGAAATAAGCAAATACTTCTCCAATGATTACTTTGTACTTTCAGAACATCCGGCAAATATTATAGATTTGTTATGTTTTAGTATCCAAGCAAAAGGTGCATACAAATGTACATATGTATATACATATATTAGTTTTGCAGGTATTGGGACATATAACTCACTGAGCCGTTCTTTTACAAACCGAACGGATTTGGCAAAAAATAACATTTTTCATATATTTTAAAACAAAACAAAATCTGTGTGTTTAGTTTTTCAATAGCCAAGCCATATGACTCCTAGTCATGATATTGGGGTACTTAAACTCTTGTGCAAAAAAAAACTTCTGATATCAAACAAAAACCCCTCTTAACGAGGTAAAAAGTAGTGGCGAACGCGCGCGCCTTTAACAAAAATTTCTGATATCGACAATTGTGACGAAAAATGATATTACATTCGATAAAATAAATAGACCATATTAAATTTATATATTCGGCACGCTACAAATAGATATTTACTGTTGCGGGCCAAAATCATAAATTTAATATAGTTTATTAATTTTATCGAATGTAATATCATTTTTCGTCACAATTGTTGATATCAGAATTTTTTGTTAAAGGCGCGTTCGCCACTACTTTTTACCTCGTTAAGAGGTGTTTTTGCTTGGTTGGAATAACAGTCTACATTTTCAATATTTTTAAAAAATTTTGAAAGTTCTCCCCTTAAAATTAAACTAGATGCCTTACATTTTGATTTGCTAAATGCTCTTCTTTAATTTTAAAATTGTGTAAGTATTGAGCATAACTGATACACATTTTTATTGAGAGAGACGACAGAATATTTCTTCTTGAATTTATGTTCTTTGCGTATGACTTTAAAGTTTTGTGCTTTGATTCAAACGGATAGGTCCATAGATACTTCAAGGGTACTGACTCGCTAACAATTCTAAAATAATGATTCAAAAAGTTAAATTTTGGTTTCAAGGTGTCCTTAAGTAAGACTGTGTGTTCTTTATGATGGTATTCTATAGCTTCTTTTAATATTTTTTTTAAGCTTTTGAAGAATATTCAGAAAGGGTAATGTAATCAATTATTCTTAAAAGATTTATTACAAACTTCCAAACGGAAAAATTTGGTGCAATAAGATCTCCCATTAACGGAAAATAAGTAATAAAAGTGAGAATTTCTCTTGCAATGGCCTTAATATTCATTTTCCTCAAGTGTCTAATTTTAACACTCTTTGTCATATATTCGGATCTGCGACGTGGACTAGGCCTCTGGACACCACTATAAAAAAACGAGACTGGAACATTGCCTCAATGGTGGTTCGGAAAAGTGTTCATTAAAATTATTTGAATAAATATAAAGATACAAATTGTTGGAGTGTTATTTAATGCATTAAGATGGTGGCGGAAGTCATGGCATTTCAGGAAGCCATGGCCCACCTGGACACATCAGAACATCACGACAGGGACATTTTCATCTTCCCGGGTAGTCAAGCAGCCCTCAGGGCCCTCGACTCCTACTCAACAAACTCAAAAACAATCTCTGAATGCCGCAAATCTCTTAACGAAATGGCCACTCATCTGAGAATCAACCTCACCTGGTTGCCTGGACACCGTAATATTGAGGGCAACTGAATAGTAGACGAGCTAGAAAGACAAGGGACAACCGCCGACATCCTTCGCGATAAGGACTCGGTGGGTATGCCCATGGCTACCTGCAAGCTCCATCTCAGGCAGAGACTGTACACAGTTGCCAACCACCGTTGGAACTCAATCTCAACATGCACAATTCTAGACTCTTATGGCCAAATTACAACTCGAAAAGAACAAAAACTCTCCTACAATGTAGTAGGGAAGACATCTCCACTCTCCTAAATGCCCTCTGCCACTGTCTTATAGGGACTCATGCGCACAGGCTAGGACTCAGTAACCACGACTTCTGCCGCAGCTGCAAACAGATAGACGAAGAGGAGAGCATCGAACACCTCCTATGCTTCTGCCCAGCGCATATCCCAAAGCGCTTTCAAGCCCAAGGTAGCTACACACTTCCGAACTAAAAAACTCTTGTTTCCTAAGAGGAACAAAATACTTCGCGAAAGCAAATAACCCATGAGCTAGGGAAAAGGATCTGCTCAGAAATCACGTGGTATCACAAGAGGCCCAGTGTGGCCTGAGTGTGGGGATTAGTACCTAATCTGCAACCACTCCTACCTTACCTACCTAACCATGTACGTTGTAGGTCAACGATTCTGGAGGATCGACTTCCCTAAACTGTTTTACAAAATAGTTTAACATATCATTTACTGTATTTAAATGCAATGCATAGTCTTTATCTAATAGTGCCTGTATAAAGAACAATCTGGCGAAATTCTATAGCTTTCCATCTTGGGAATTCATCAAGATAACTTGGCTTTCTGCCAAACTCAAATCGAAGAAATGACTTCAAACCTAACAGTTTTTCTGAAATTGCAATAATACATTTTAGCATCTTTTTGCAAACTCATAGGTCTAGCAGGTGCATAGGGTCAAGGGGAAACCCAGCAATCATGTCAATATCAAACTCTTCTATACCTAGTGGGGTTTCTTTAAAAAAGGCAAGTGATGGTTTAGGTAAGTCCGATTCCTAAACTCAGAGTTAGTATGTTGTTACATGGTTAACCCTTTTCCCTACCTTCGTACACTTCATGCAACCATTTAAAGCGTTTGTCCCGCGTGTTCCGCACATTAAAGCCCGAGCTGGGCCATCACAAATAAATGCATTAAGTTTGACTCGTACCCCTTTGTCAGCTATCTGCAAGGGATGACAGCCTAATTCTTTCATTTCAGAAACAAAATCGTAAGGGTATTGATTCACATTTGATGGTTTAGAAGAACCTGAGTATGAGCCGATCATATAAACTTCAGCATGTTTAAGGTTTTTAAAGAATCATAAGATTGGCCAAAGGTAAGCTTGAGAACTTCTATAAAGTGACAGCCCATCCACATTGAAATCAAACATTAGCTCGCTATCATTGACAATATGTTCGTTCATTGAGTCTGGGTATGGCTTTCTGCCAATATGTGTATAGTTCCCTGGAGCTACTGTTCGAATAACTGTTATTTTATTCCTGTCTTCAAAAGTCCCTTAGCAGAAGAAGGAACACTTATATTTTCTGATATTAAAATCTTTAATAATTCTTCTAGCTGACTTCTGGTTACAGTGCACTTTCGGTACCAAAGGCCTTATTTAATTTGTAAACTGTTTTTTGGGTAAAACCTGGTGTTTGTGCCTAACCGAAGTAGACACTTGCAGGACGATCGCGTCGCGGCAATGGTAACGATGGTTACTGTAATGCCGTACCACAGGCGATGCGGGAACTGCGATGAGGTTGAGCCAACGTGGTTAGCTGCTAGTTGAGATAGTGTATTACGAGCCCTATTCCTATGAGGTGTGTTGATAACTGATTTATTGTTCATTTGAGACATTATTATATACTACTTGGAACACGGAAGTTTAGTGTAATGATTAGTGAAGTAAGCTATATTCTAAAGTAGGTCAGGGAATTATGATTATGGTAGCAGTTGCGTAGTTGGCTCGGCTGACACCGCAAATGTGCTGACTGCATTGTCGGGTCAGCGTATCGTTGTGACGGTGTGATGGTGAGTTAGTGCGACCTATAATATGCTGACCAGCAATTCTCATCTGCAGTGAGTGCTACTGAGCGCCTGGTACTGTTCCCTTTGCTACTGCTTGATTTGTTGGGTGTGGTCATGTTGAGTAACTTTGGGTACGAACATTCTCCCCCCCATTGAGGGGTACCCTCAATTAATGGCGTGATGTCGGTCAGCCCTTGGCCGAATTGTATAGAAAGCACCTAATAAATCATTGACCAAGGAGGATCTTTCCTTCAACTGCGGCGGTTCCTGTTTGTGATTCAGGTCCTTCACATCCCCTTTGCGATAAAATTTACATTACCGTGGGAACTGAAATTGTGCCCTCGTAGAACTTGATCATTTGGCACGTCTATGGTATGTGGACTTTCTGCAACAAAACTAAGATATTTCTTGGCTAAGTTTAGAAATGTTGAACAAAAGTCAGACTTCTTGTAGGTTTTAAATTGATGAGAAGTCGGTTCTATATTAAGTGGTTTTTCTCTTGCAGTGTAAAGTTCAGTCAGCTGCAATGAACCATTATATGTATCGGTTGATTCTCGATCGGACGAGTCAGTGTCGCTAGTTTTTAATTGGCTACATATATCTTCAGGCCCTTTTATTTTATGATCCATCAATGCTACGTTCGTTGAATGAATCCCTTCTTCATCGAGTGAAATCTCACCTTGCCGTTTGCTTTCTTCTATATCAAATTGATTATTATTCATCGGATTTTTATCTTTCGTTTGCTCATAAGCAGCGTTCAGTCCTGCAAGATCATCTCTGTCTTTTACCAGAATAGGGTTGATTTCTGTATCAGATGAGGTTTCTTTATTGAGATAACCGGTGATTACATAACCAAGCCTTGTGCCTTGTGCCAAAGGCTTATTAGGTCCTAGTTCAAGAAGTTCACCGGTTATTACACGAGAATAAACCTCAATCCCTAAAGTTAGGTCAATGGGTCCAGGTTGCCGAAGTCACGATCTGCTAACGGCAGTCCCTCGGGAATATTAAGATCGGTATCAATCGGTACTGACGGTTGGTCTGTAATGACTGTGGGAATAATAAATACCCCTATTAATGTTTCAAACCCTGATGTAACTGAGAGCTTTAGTGCTGATCTGATTACTGTTGATATTTTTCCTCCGATTCCAAATATTGCAATCGGTGACATTTCCTTGAGAGATAGCAGATCTGCCATCCTCCTTGAGATAAGATTCACCTGTGATCCACCATCTATTACAGCGCGACATGTTTGTAGTTGGCCGTTTGGTCCTTGTAATAAAACCTTGACGGTCGCGAGCAGCGTATATCCTCCTAAGTGGTCGTAGCCTGTAATGGTTACTGCTCCGGCCACTAGATAGCTAGTCGGTACTTGGTGTACCAGTGAATGATGCCGTTGCTGGCAGCCTCGACAAGTGCCTGGTGATCCACAGTTTTCAATCTCATGAGCTGTAGACAAACAATTTGTGCATGCTCCTACTTGAATAATGGCTTGGCGCCGCGTTTTGGGGTCCATTTCCTGGAAGCGGCTACATGCTCTAAAATGATGTGGTCCTAGGTGACAAATCTTACAGCTCTCTTCGTTGTCAACTGACTGATGGCGGAATGTTGCTGTAGGTTGAGCGCTTATCGTCTCCAGCATGCAAGCGCGCCGCTCAATAAACGTCAGTACACTCCTTAACGTTGGGATTTCCGTTGGTGCATCCGCTGAATTCTCCAGAGCAGCTAGAGACTGCTGGTCTAGTTTTCTTCTGATAATAAAACCTAGGAGTGGATCCCAGGATTTCGTGCTGACATCGGGGTTTTTAAGAGTACTCATTGAGTTTTTGATAGTGTCATGTAAGGCCCTTAGTTGGCGCGAGGAGCCGTCTATAGGCTTATAGTCAACCATTTTTGATATAGCGGCGAATACTATTATCTTTCCGTTCTGGTACCTGGCCTTCAATCGCAACCAGGTGTCGTCATAGCCACCCTGTGAGAAGGCTGTGTCTGTCAAGACGTTCCTCGCTTCACCACGAAGCGAGCTCTGTAGAATATGTAGTTTTTGACTGGCCGAATATGGTTTGTTATGTACCAATTCCACAAAGAGATTATGGAACCGTGGCCAGTCTAGACTCGCCTTTGAACTCCGGAATGCTAATTGGCGGAAGTGCCAAGTTTAGGCTCATTGGCGCGTCGTTTTCTCGAATAATGTGTGGAATTGTGCTAGCTCTGCTACTGCCAGAGCTGCGGCCCCAGGTGTGCTGTCCAATTCGTCGTGGGCTTGCCTCAGTAACGCCCAATGGAGATCCAAGTGCCTTTGTAGGGCTGGGGTGACGGTTGGGGCGTTCGAGGCTAATGTATATTGATGACTCCAATTCGTTGCATCTTCTCTTTAACTGTCGGATCACCGTGTCAATTGGGGAATCTCCTTTGACTTGATCTCTTGTTGTGATCTTGATGTTGGACGAAGTTCGTCTGGGGGCCTTCGGAAGCCCGCTTCCAGTCGGCATGTTGTCCAGAAAGATATTCTGATATTTTTCGACCAGCTCCTTAAGTGCTACTAGTCGTGAAGAGTACTCACTTCCAGTGGGTAATGCCGCTTGTTGGACTTCTTCATCTAGGTCGCAAAACTGCTGCCAGAGATCGTTTAACTGAGTTAGCTTACCGGAATAATAGCCGTCTCGGTGGCGTCGGTCGACAGAATCCTTGCCATAATTCTTAATGAGCTGATGGATTTTCTCTGCAGCTCGTTTTGGGTGTCTAGTAATCGATTGTGTAAATCGATTCTTGTGTGACTTGATTCCTCTATAAATGAAGTAGACATGTTGTGTGTCTGGGAAACAAAGAATCCTGTGAAGCCGGATAAAGCTGTGTGTCCTGTGAAGCTGGATGAAGCTGAGTATCCTGTGAAGCTGAATGAAGCTGAGTATCCTGTGAAGCTGGATTAAGCTGAGTTCCTGTGACGCTGGAAGAAGAAGAGTATCCTGTGAAGCTGGATAAAGCTTACGATCCTGTGACGCTGGATGACGAAGCGTATCCTGTGAAGCTGGATTAAGCTGAGTTCCTGTGACGCTGGAAGAAGAAGCGTATCCTGTGAAGCTGGATTAAGCTGAGTTCCTGTGACGCTGGAAGAAGAAGCGTATCCTGTGAAGCTGGATTAAGCTGAGTTCCTATGACGCTGGAAGAAGAAGCGTATCCTGTGAAGCTGGATGAGCTAGGGTTTCCAGGGCGGGTGGATGTAGTGAACTTAACGGGTCTTCTTACCAGTCAGAGGTTCAGCTTTTGGTAGGAAGGGGGTTGCTGAAGTGTGATCCTTTGTTGGTAAAGGATCACGTCGGGGTCACCAATGTTTGTGCCTAACCGAAGTAGACACTTGCAGGACGATCGCGTCGCGGCAATGGTAACGGTGGTTACTGTAATGCCGGACCACAGGCGATGCGGGAACTGCGATGAGGTTGAGCTAACGTGGTTAGCTGCTAGTTGAGATAGTGTATTACGAGCCTTATTCCTAGAGGTAGGAAGTAGAACCGCGGAGTTATGAGGTGTGTTGATAACTGATTTATTGTTCATTTGATACATTATTATATACTACTTGGAACACGGAAGTTTAGTGTAATGATTAGTGAAGTAAGCTATATTCTAAAGTAGGTCAGGGAATTATGATTATAGTAGCTGTTGCGTAGTTGGCTCGGCTGACACCGCAAATGTGCTGACTGCATTGTCGGGTCAGCGTATCGTTGTGACGGTGAGATGGTGAGTTAGTGCGACCTATAATATGCTGACCAGCAATTCTCATCTGCAGTGAGTGCTACTGAGCGCCTGGTACTGTTCCCTTGGCTACTGCTTGATTTGTTGGGTGTGGTCATGTTGAGTAACTTTGGGTACGAACACCTGGTAATTGCAAGTCTGGGGTTTCACAACTAAAATCCTCGTCTTCAACTTCAAAATGTATGTTATATTCACTTTCAAACTTTGGTGGATCTGCAATAGTTTATGGACCGAGCTAATTTCACCTAATTCTCTTCGACAAGTTACTCATTTTAAATACTTCACTTCAACTTTATTAATGCGGAATAAAATATGCGTATTCACTCAATTACCAATCATTCACAACATATCACAAGTGATTGATGTGTGCGGAATTACAGGATTATATAGGGGATTACAATCGGTAACCGACCAATACGAAGCAATTTTTTTCAATTGAGCCCTTTAATTTCTACCAATCTACCTGCACTTCTTCACTTAGTACCTTAATGGAAAAACAAATTTCCATAAAACATAATACACGTCCCCTTGTCCACCTGCACTTCTTAAGTAAGTTCCTTAATAAAAAAAATACACACCCAATACACAGTGCTTTGTTTACCTGCACCTGTGATTATTGAACTGTCTT
Source organism: Drosophila subpulchrella (assembly GCF_014743375.2). Lineage (NCBI taxonomy): Eukaryota > Metazoa > Arthropoda > Insecta > Diptera > Drosophilidae > Drosophila > Drosophila subpulchrella. The sequence goes on along the minus strand of NW_023665708.1, from coordinate 484,702 downwards.
AAATAATCGTAACTATTGAGAACGTTGCCGATTTAATAGATAGTGCTTTATTTATTAGTTAGAAAACACAATTTTTTATTTTTAAGTAATATTTTGTTTTAATTGCATTTCATTTACAGAGCTACAAAATGGATCGCACGTTCGAATTAATTGATAATACAACAGGGGAAACAACAGCGGAAACCTTGAAAAGGATGGAACGAAAAATTGACGATATGAGGAGTATGAAATTTCTTTATAATGTTGATCTAGTTAATTTACTACAAATATTTTTCAGAACTAATGTTGCGAACGCAGTCAAAAATAATGGTGACATTGGAGGCTACGCGTTCTAATATGGTGGAGCCAAAAGGGGAGCTCCCTGTAAGTTCTGAAGAACAGCTCACCGCATTGGTCGAAAAAGTCAAGGAGTCTCCCGAAAAATACGTATGTAAAACTTCTTATTGTCTTCGTTTACTGTAACTCTAAATTTCACTTTTTATACCCGTTACTCGTAGAGTAAAAGGATATACTAGATTCGTCGGAAAGTATGTAACAGGCAGAAGGAAGCGTTTCCGTCCCCATGAAGTATATATATTCTTGATCAGGAAAACTAGCCGAGTCGATCTAGCCATGTCTGTCCGTCTGTCTGTCCGTCCGGATGAACGCGGAAACTATAAGAGCTAGGCTATTGAGATTAGGCGTGCAGATTCCTGAGCTTCTTACGCAGCGCAAGTTTGTTTCAGCAGAGTGCCACGCCCACTCTAACGCCCACAAACCGCCCAAAACTGTGGCTCATACAGTTTTCATGATAGAATAAAAATTTAAACTGAAATGAGTTGTTCTCATCAATACCTATCGATTGACCCAAAAAAAAGTTTGCCACACCCACTTGAACGCCCACAAACTTCAAAAATTCGTATATATGAACGCGGATATCTCGGAAAATATCAAAGATAGAGAAATAAGATTTCAGATTTAGATTCCTTAGGCTTGAGCGCAGCGCAAGTTTGTTACGCGAATATGCCACGCCCACTCTAACGCCCACAAACCGCCCAAGCCTGTGGCGCCCACAATTTTCATGCTAGATAACTGAAATGTATTGGTCTTGTCAATACCTATCGATGGATCCAAAAAAAACTTTGGCACGTCCACTCTAACGCCCACAACGCTTAAATCTGTCTACCGCCGGTAGGTGGCGCATTTCAATCTCGCCTTGCTGCTTGCATATCTCCATTTTCCTTTGGTCCCTTTAGCTGAGTAACGGGTATTTGATAGTCGAGGTACTCGACTATAGCGTTCCTCCTTGTTTTAAATTACTTTATTTAGAAAGCTTTTGATGGAATCAAAACTTGGACTGGACTTGTCTTTTGACAGCGCATTATAAGTCGCCATTTGATTTGTAAAATGAATTACGTTGGATCCTGTGGGCAGATTGGTTTGATAAACTATGCCAATGTAAATAATGCACTATTTGGAAAGGAACAGTCTTAAATGTTGGGTTTTAAAAATATTATTTTTGATACAATTTGTATTTATTTTACAGAAGTCACCAGGTCTGGCAGCTCTAGTTTCAAGGACCACACCAAAAATGTCGGTGAAGCGCTCCAAAAGGAAAATAACAGGGCCTACAATGATGCCGCCAGGACTAAAAAAATAAAATGAGACCCCATGAATTTCCCTGTCCTTTTTCCATAGGAATTTCCTATGTAAAGCGTTCGCGAACCTTTCAGTACTGAAAATTTTGGACAGCCTTAATAAAAGCGAAAAGACTTTGTCCATAATGGGGATGTGAAACCTGCAGCCCTTTTCCTTCTGGGTTCATGCACAAGGCATTGAAAATTGCAGACAGGCACCACACCACTGAATACAGGATACCAGGTAGCTTGCACTACCAATCAGTGCAAAAAGATTGATTCAACTCAATACCAGTCTGCTGTTGGCGAGCTTATGTGGCTTGCACTTACAACCAGGCCGGACATTTTGCATTCCGTTTGCAAACTGGCTCAACGGTATTAAGGTATTAAGGTATCTGGCATCAATAGAGGACATGAAGCTACACTACAGGCGGTGTGGTCAACCTTTTTGGGATACGTAGACGCGGATTGGGCCGGTGACAAAGTCGACAAGAAGTTATATACCGGGTACATCTACTTCCTAGCTGGAGGTCCAATTTCTTGGACGAAGCGGAATCTCTCAACGAAGAAACATGTAGAATTTACAGAGATGTTACATTTAAATTAGATTTTCATTTTTGTAAGCATGCAAGCATTGAGGAAGGGTGTAGAAAATATAGAATATAGAACTCTGGCAACGCTGGCATGTACTTTAGTGTCATCTCGCTCTTCCGAAGATGGAGCATCGACAATGTATGATAATTGTATTCTCCTGTTTTTATTCTCTCCAAAGAAACTCTTCATGTGAACGCACGCACGGCTGCTTCAATTATAATATTTGTCAGCTCAATAATAAGTAATCAAGTCGCAAAATGCGCATATACATATTATGAAATGTCTACACTTAAGTAAGAAATCTATAATAATTTTTTCCCTTTAAGTTTGAAAAAAACTTGTTTTACCCTGTAAACCTAGTTTAACCTGAGTGCTCCAGGATGGAGCGCAGACTTAATCAATTTGTAAAAAAATAAGATACAATAACATTTAATGGTACAACCACAATTAATACCAATTTAGACAACAAAATTTTTAACAATATAACCACGAACCTTTACCTATTATGAAATACATAAATATATTTGTAACCAGAAAACAACGGCCAGAACTAGAAAAACCTATTAACGAAGAATAATTTTAACAGAATTAAGAGTTCGATTCGACAAAATTCATTGGACGATCCATTTTAGAAGCGGTGGAGTTATATGGAATTAATAAAACATTAAGAGTAAATGAATGGGCAAAAAACAACGGTCTTGCCATCAATCCATTGAAATCAAAGTGCTTAATCATTTTTAAGAAGAAATTATGCAATATTGAACTATTCCCCCTGATGGTTAACAAAACACCAACTGAGGACGTGAAAACCGCCAATAATTTGGGTATCACATTTAATAGAACCTTGAACTGGAATGACCACGTAAACAAAGCTGTAGGCAAAACATTCGGACTAATAAGATCCTTGTCACTAGTTAAATGTTTCTTAACTGTTAGTGTGCATCTTCTAATTGCCAATTCTTGTATAATACCCACACTCTTTTATGGTCTAGAGATCTATGCAAATTGTGATGTAGCAAGTGAACATAAGCTGAAAATAGCATACAATAGTATTGAGCGTCTTATATTTAATTTGCATAGATCTGACCATGTAACTCAATTTGCTTACAAGATATTTGATATAAGCTTGGCAGATTATATGAAAAGTAGAACAATAATCTTTTTACACAAAGTTATATACACTAGAGAGCCATCGTACTTATTTGAAAAATTACAATTCTCCAGATCTACAAGAACAAAGAATATTATCTGCATCCGACACAGGTTTCTGCTTTCAAATAGACATTTTTTATAAATGCGATTAGAACGTGGAACGAGCTTCCCAACTACATAAAAGAAACTAGGAGCGCAACACTATTTAAGACAAAACTTCTCTCACACCTAAAAAATAGCAGTTCTAGTCTGCTATAGGGTATATTATCCTATTTTAACATCGCGACTTATCCCCAAAACCTTTTCCTTAGTTTTTTAATTTCGATTTAACTTTATTTCTATTTATCTAAATGTTTAGCAATAAATGTAACATTGTATGTCATTAGATTTAAGAACCAATTTTGTCCAAATTTAAATATGTTTACCAGTTGTGACTAGCGCTGTAATTGATAAGTTTTAGAACTTATACAACAATAAATAATAATATTAAAATTAAAAAACAAGGAAGAACGCTATAGTCGAGTCGACTATCAGATACCCGTTACTCAGCTAAAGGGACCAAAGGAAAATGGAGATATGCAAGTAGCAAAGCGAGATTGAAGTGCGCCACCTACCGGGGTTAGACAGATTTAAGCGTTGTGGACGTTAGAGTGGGCGTGGCAAAGTTTTTTTTTGGATCAATCGATAGGTATTGACAAGACCAATACTTTTCGGTTAAAATTTTTTTATCTAGCATGAAAATTGTGGGCGCCACAGGCTTGGGCGGTTTGTGGGCGTTAGAGTGGGCGTGGCATATTCGCGTAACAAACTTGCGCTGCGCTCAAGCCTACGGAATCTAAATCAGAAATCGCATTTTTCTATCTTTGATATTTTCCGAGATATCCGCGTTCATACTTACGATTTTTTAAAGTTTGTGGTTGGCTTGTGGGCGTTCAAGTGGGCGTGGCATTGGGTCAATCGGCGTCTGACCTTCTGTCCGGATGAACGCTGAGATCTCGGAAACTATTAGAGCTAAGCTATTGAGACTTGGCGTGCAGATTCCTGAGCTTCTTACGCAGCGCAAGTTTGTTTCAGTAGAGTGCCACGCCCACTCCAACGCCCACAAACCGCCCAAAACTGTGGCTCCTACAGTTTTCATGCTAGAGTAAAAATTTAAACTGAAATGAATTGTTCTCACCAATACCTATCGATTGACATAAAAAAGTTTGCCGCGCCCACTTTAACGCCCACAAACCGCCCACAAACTTTAAAAAATCGTTAGTATGAACGCGGATATCTCGGAAACTATCAAAGGTAGAGTATTGGGATTTCAGATTTAAATTCCGTAGCCTTGTACGCAGCGCAAATTTGTTATGCGAATATGCCACGCCCACTCTAACGCCCACAAGCCGCCCAAGCCTGTGGCGCCCACAATTTTTATTTACGGATAGAAACAAAATGAAATCTTTTGGGAGACTGAAGCGCAGCAAAATTCGTGTGTTCTTCAAGAAACTCTTCCGCGTTGACAGGACATAATTTCAGCAGTTGGTGGGGATGGCACTGGGTCTATCAAAATGAAACAATGTTTCGCTCAGCTATTCCATTGGATAAACTGATTGCTCATCCTCGGAATACAAAAATATTGACAGATTTTTCGGCATATCAAAAACCATGGTATGCGAAAGGGCAATCGAAGTCTTTATCGAAGTCATATCTAATATAGCTTCCGAGTACTTGTCCGCAATCTTTTTGACCAAATAGAAGATTCAAGAATTTTTGGATGGATTTGAGAAAATAGGATTCCCACAATGTTTTGGAGAAATTGCTAAACTCCATTCCGTGCTCTTCCCCCACAAATACAACAGGAATTGGGTTGCGTCTCCTGGCCAAGTCATTTTTCTATTTACTGTGAAGAGATCATTCAAAAAATTGGTAAATAATTAAAACACAATACTTTTACTTGCTCCGTGTCCGTTTTTTCGCTTTTGTCAACTGTTTCGGCCATCCCTGTTTAATTGATACACACCCTTCAGTTCCGAAAAAAAAGTTTCACTCTCGAATCACCTTGCGAATAATGCGGGACATGTCAGCTTGCACGAGTGAAGAACAAGTGACACTCCAATATAGACAATTGTATGGGATGGCTTTTTCACAAGTGAAAGTTCAAATTAAAATTTTTCAAAGTCAGTCGGGACTTGCTTCTTATACTCATTTGTCATATGGCCTGTCCCCTGCAGATAACACGTCCCACGTGAAATCACTTGTGAGATTCAGAATATTTTTCTAATGCGCCTTCACTTATGAAAATATGTAATGTAAATACATACATTTTTATTTACTTTTAAATTCATTTTAATTAAATTGTGTTATTAAGGTTTTCCGTTAAGGGAATATTATTGCAGGTAAGCCTATTTTTCTGTTTTTATACCCGTTACTCGTAGAGTAAAAGGGTATACTAGATTCGTCGGAAAGTATGTAACAGGCAGAAGGAAGCGTTTCCGACCCCATAAAGTATATATATTCTTGATCAGGATCACTAGCCGAGTCGATCTAGCCATGTCCGTCTGTCCGTATGAACGCTGAGATCTCGGAAACTATAAGAGCTACAATACTGGGATTAGGCATGCAGATTCCTGAGATTCCTGCGCAGCGCAAGTTTGTTTCAGCAGAGTGCCACGCCCACTCTAAAGCCCACAAAGCGTTCTCCCTTGTTTAATTTGTTTTTGACGTTTTGACTTCCTTAAACATTGGTCCGGGTCCTCGGTGTCCTTAGCCAACGCTCTTGAAAAAATATATGGGCATATGTTTAAAAAATGCGTTTTACTTGTTTATATGTATAGAGCTGTGTATAACCCTTTGCGGGATGATTATTGGCACAAAACATTTTGTTTGTGCCTAACCGAAGTAGACACTTCTGTGTTACACCGCGGGGCAAGGGGGTAATGAGCACTTGTCGTCGGCACGGGGACGCTTTGATGGCAGGACGATCGCGTCGCGGCAATGGTAACGATGGTTTATGCGATGCCGGACCACAGGCGATGCTGGAGCTGCTGGAGAACGTACATTCAGAAAAAAATAGCCCTGAATTTTAGAAAATCGCCATACTTTTTAAGCCAAAGGCAGCTCGCCCTGAATTTTAGAACATTTTCTTCTAAAATGTAGGGTTTCTGCTTTCAAATCTTTAAGCATTTATTTTCCTGGAACTTAGAAAAGTTTTCTAAAACGAAGGGCAGGAGCTTCTTAAATTCAGAAATTTTCTTTCTTAATTGGAGAAATTTTCTATCGTTAGAAAAATCGTTAGAAAAAAAATAGAAATGTGCTTTCTTTGCTCAAGAAATATGTTTTCTATAAATATGATATAATTTGTAAAATTTAAGAGACCGGTTTTGTTTCTAAAAATATATTTCGATTTCCCGTTTATTTTGTGATTAATGAGGATAAGATAGTTAAGTCTATCTGATTAATTCACTTCTTTTAACATAAAATATTTATATTAAAATTAATTACATTTGTTAAAAATGCATTTTTTGTTTTAGGTAGGTCTTATCATTAATCTTATGCTATTGAATGGGGGGATTTGTAATTAAGCTCTGTTTCATTAATTATATATTTAAATATCCTGATTTTTCAAAACATGTCAGATGGGTACTATATTTCACATTAACGGCAAACGCATAAAAAAACGACTTCATTTTCTTGGAAGCATATTTCTTTAATTTCTAAAGCGGCAAACTCCGGATCAACTGAATAAAGAAAAAATCCGTTTTTATACATATATAAAATTTCGAATTCGAACATTGGTATAACAGTCTACATTTGCAATATTTTCAAAAACTTTTGAAAGTTCTTCCCTTAAAATTAAACTAGATGCCTTACATTTTGATTTGCTAAATGCTCTTCTTCAATTTTAAAATTGTGTAAGTATTGAGCATAACTGATACACATTTTTATTGAGAGAGACGACAGAATATTTCTTCTTGAATTTATGTTCTTTGCGTATGACTTTAAACTTTTGTGCTTTGATTCAAACGGATAGGTCCATAGATACTTCAAGGGTACTGACTCGCTAACATTTCTAAAATAAGGATTCAAAAAGTTAAATTTTGGTTTTAAGGTGTCCTTAATTTTTTTAATTCTTTTGAAGAATATTCAGAAAGGGTAATGTAAACAATTACACTTAAAAGATTTATTACAAACTTCCAAACGGAACAATTTGGCGCAATAAGATCTCCCACCATTAACGGAAAATAAGTAATAAAAGTGAGAATTTCTCTTGCAGTGGCCTTATTATTCATTTTCCTCAAGTGTCTAATTTTAACACTCTTTGTCATATATTCGGATCTGCAACGTGGACTAGGCCTCTGGGGAACACCACTACAAAAAAACGAGCCTGGAATATTACCTCAATGGTGCTTCGGAAAAGTGTTCATTGAAATTATTTGAATAAATATAAAGATACAAATTGTTGGAGTGTTATTTAATGCATTAAAATGGTGGGGGACCGTGGATGGCCATGATCGTTCATGGCCGTCACTGAAATCACGGTACAGCATTGTGACATCAATCATGTGTCCTTTATGGACAGCACTCCACGTATAACATGATTATTTGGATATGCTTTTTCGTTAGACAAAAAATTACATTTTTTATTAAATGAAAAACAAAAAAGGAAGTTAACTTCGGCAAGCCGAAGTTTGTATACCCTTTAAGTTATAATTATTAAATTTAATTCGGAATTCTGAAAAATACAAAAAATGATATTTCCAAAAGTATAAGATATGTCAAAAAACACCGAAGCTATTTTCCGATCGTTCCTATAGCGGCTATATTATATAGTCGTCCGATTTTGATAAAATTAAATTCGAAATTCAGAACTAATTAAAAAAGGTTATTTCCAAGCGAAGGAGGTTATATGTTAATAAACACCGAAGCTACAATTTGATTCATATTATTTTCCCACTCGACTCGTCTAGTGATGCTGATCAAGAATATATATGGGCATATTCGCCAAGTGGTCAACCAGGACCAAAACAAAAAAATCTTCATAATTATCGTATTTTTAGCGTATTTTCGTAAACAAATGGCCATTTTTTCATAAACAGTGGAACTATAGGATATTTCATTTGTTTTGTTGAAGTAATTTCCCTGAAAATTGAAAAAATTTTCTTTTCATCATTTTTAGCTACTTTAACAGGCATTTTTATGTATAATTATTTCTCATGAAAAACATATGATTTGTTTGCAATTTTTTCTACCAAATCTCTTTATTGCAATCTAATAAGAAGATAAAAATCAAAAGAGGGCGAAAAAATGTTCAATTAACTGTTAATAAAATAGCATGGAAAAATCGTACGTTCGCGACCCGTAAGTTCGCGACAAGCCGAAGCTTGTATACAGCTATAATTATTAAGTTTAAAAACACAAAAAATGATATTCCTAATAGTATAAGATAATATGTCAAAAAACACCGAAGCTTTAATTTGTTTCATATTATTTTCCTACCAATTTTCCGATCGTTCCTATGGCAGCTATATGATATAGTCGTCCGATTTTGATAAAATTAAATTCGAAATTCACAACTAATTGAAAAATGTTATATCCAAGCGTAGGAGGTTATATGTTAAAAAACACCGAAGCTATAATTTGCTTCATATTATTTTCCCACCAATTTTCCGATAGTTCCTATGACAGCTATATGATATAGTCGTCCGATTTTAATAAAATTAAGTTCAAAATTCAGAACTAATTAAAAGATTTTATTTCCAAGCGTAGGAGGTTATATGTTGAAAAACAAGGCTACGGAATCTCAATCTAAAATCCCAATTCTCTATCTTAGATAGTTTCACATCCACGTTCATATTTACGATTTTTTGAAGTTTGTGGGCGGTATGTGGGCGTTAAAGTGGGCGTGGCAAACTTTTTTTGGGTCAATCGATAGGTATTGACGAGAGCAATCTTCTATTATTCTTAATAGTTTAAATTGTCAAAAAGTGTAAAACTAAACGTAGCTCTGAGATTTTTGAAACACCATCCAATCAGAGGGACTTGTAACTTGTGTTTGTGACCTTAATATTGTATTTATTGATTGTGGTGCTCGAATATTCGTGTTCTAGCTCTAACCTCAAAAAAAAATAAAATCTTTAAGTTAAGTTGTATTTTTAAATAGAGCTACAAAGTGATTCCAGGTGTTTCCACCTCTGAAACCTTTTTTATCTTGTAGAGTATTTAGTTCTCATTGAGCTCGGTTAGTATAAAAGTGCACTTTTGCGCACTTTCTCTAAAATTTAGCTTTAAAGACCTCTACCTAATATGGAATATTTCTCGCATTTTTGTCTGGTAAATGTCAGTTTCGATGTTATCTTAAGAGAAACAGTGTGCAATTATATTTCTTATTAAATAACGATTATTCTAAGATTATTTTACAACATCATTTTACTTACTTAACGTTGATAGTATTTTAGTATTTTTGTTAAGAATTATAGTGATAACAATACATTTTTTTTAAAATCAGTTTAATCTTTTAAAAAAAAAATCAAGAAAAAAATTTTTTATTTGATTGACAAGAAAAAAAAATTGTTTTCTTAAAAAAAAGGCGAGACCACGCCCATGTTTCCAATTTACTTCCTTTAAATTTTATATACTTAATTCAAAACTTTTAAATGTTGCTTCGTTTTTAAGTTATTAATTAATTCCACAAAAAGTGGGCAAATTCCCCATAGTGCGCTGCTCGCTCACATATAACGTAGATGTCAGGCTTCAGCGCGCTGCGCGTCAACTTCGTGTTTTTTAGAAATATGCTTAATCTGTTTGTTGAACTAATAAGCTTTTTTCTTAGTTATTGCTAAATTAAAATACGAATTTCAGGTTGCTTTAGGCTTGTTGACAATTTATTAGCGAGAGAGAGTACAGCAGGCGAGACGAGAATGCATTTAATGTCGAGATCAGAACTCGTACTGATTTACAAAGGGACGGCCAGCCGAATGCTGGGCCCAAGAATGCAAGTACGCAAAAAACGAGAGAGCTAGATAAAGAGAGCTACCTTTCGCGATGCAATTAATATAAGAGATCGAATTAAGACGTTAATTAGCTGCTGCGGCTGTGTGACCCGACATACTCCCCCCGTTGGAAGCCTGGGTTTCAACATTATCCTTAAGGGGTAGCAGACACAGCTTGTTTACTGCTCGCTTTGTCACTCCTGATGCTGTCTTTAGAACGCCAACTCGAGCAACCCCATCTCCACCGAAGAGAAGCTCGATCACTCTGGCGAGGGGCCACTTCATGGGAGGCAAGTTTTCGTCCTTGACCAGAACTAAGTCATCGACAACCAGGCCAGGTTTTGGGGTGGGCCACTTGGAGCGCTGCTGTAGTAATGTTAGGCTTTCTTCCTTCCATCGGGACCAAAAGATGTGCTGCAAGTAAGCCACGCGTTGCCTTCCATCCAAGCGATTGAAACTAAGACTGGTCACATCCGGCTCGACGAAAGAAGAAGGCGGACCACTATTCAAAAAATGTGCTGGGGTTAATACATCCAGATCAGCTGGGTTTTCTGAAATCCAGACTAATGGTCGAGAATTAACAACCGCCGAAATGTGACACACCAGGGTCCGCAACTCCTCAGAGGCTAAAACAGCAGTGCCAACAGCGCGGTAGAAATGATGCTAAGCGATCTTCACAGCCGCTTCCCAAAGACCGCCAAAGTGTGGCGACCTAGGAGGAATGAAACACCAATCAATAGCCTCCGCTAGGCAAAAGTCCAATGTAGCTCTCTGATGATCACTGCTGAGGAATAGGCGCCTTAGTTCGAGCAGCTCATTGCGAGCTCCAACAAAGTTGGTTGCATTATCAGACCAAATCTGCCGCGGCCTTCTTCTAGTGCATACAAATCGTTTGAGGCCATGTAGAAACAATACCGTAGAGAGATCCTTGACCAACTCCAAATGAATAGCCTTCGTGGCGAAACAAATGAAGACACAAACGTAGCATTTTACTGGAGGCTTGCTTCGCACCTCTGACTTGTAGAGAAATGGCCCGCAAAAGTCAATGCCAGTGACTTCGAATGCATGAGATCCATCAAGTCGTTCCTTTGGAAGGTACGCCATTATATGCTCCACTACTCGAGGCTTCATTCGAAAGCATCTAATGCATTTGTTTACCGCCTTCATCACCGTCTTCCTCCCCCCAATAGGCCAATATTGGGATCGAATTATGCCGAGTAGTGCCCGTGGCCCAGTGTGCAGATTGCGTTCATGAAAGTGAGTAATAATTGGTAATATAATTGGATGACGCCCATTAAAATCCAGAGAAGAATTCCTCAGCCGGCCATCCACTCTAAGAAGCCCAAATTGGTCAATGAATGGCGAAAGAGATGCGAGCGAGCTGGAGGAGTGCACCATTCCCTTTGACTGCAATGATTTGATGTCATCCCATAAATGTGAGCGCTGGACAAGACGAAGCAACAGCAGCATACCGCCTTGAAGGTGAGACACCGTGAGCGTAGGGCGATGGATGCGATTACTAAACTTATAGACGTATCCGAAAATTCTTTGAAGGGCAGCAAAGGAATTGTCAAATTTGGAACTGGCCACTATGTCTTCGTATGGAGATTTTGTTAGTAGAATCCTCCGGCGAACTTCAAGCGTTGGCTTTTCAGCAGTGATTGGGGTAGGCCAGTCAGCTTTGGGGCCACAGAGGAATTTTGGTCCATGAGCCCAGAGAGGAGACTCGTTGAGCTCAGCAGGAAAAGCACCTCGGGAGAGAATGTCAGCTGGATTTAAAGAAGTTGGAACATATCGCCACTCCTCTGACTCAGTTAGCTCTTGAATGGCAGTTTCTCGGTTCGCTACAAAAACATTGAATCTGGACGGCTCATCCCGGATCCATGAAAGCGCAACAGCAGAGTCGCTCCAGCAGTAAAACTTTCCATCAAATGCACTCGTCCCAGCCACTTCTGCGATGAGCCTAGACAGGAGTTCCGCCCCACACAGTTCCAACTTGGGCTCAGTGAGTGTTTTCAAGGGGGCTACCCTTGACTTTGAGAAAAGTAATTGAGATCGGCCGTTGCAAAGCACCGTTGCAGGCACCATATGCTTCTATGCTGGCATCACAAAATCCATGTATTTCACTCTCAGAGTTTGGAGAACGAACCAGCCGAGGAAATGACGCATGCTTAATCTGCCCAAAACTCGTACATATAGCACTCCATTCCGTATTCTGTGACTCAGGAAGGCTTTCATTCCAGGATAACTTCTCCTTCCACAGTTGTTGAAGGAAAATTTTCGATTTTGTGATCACAGGTCCAACCAACCCGAGAGGATCGTAAAATCGCGCTATTGCAGACAGGACAGATCGCCTGCAGGGGCTTGAGGTTGACTGTAAGACCGAAAAGGAAAACAATAGTTGGTCAGAAACTGGATCCCAAGCGAGACCTCAGGTTTTTGCAAGATCAGTGCCATCATCAAACTTCAAATAGGACTCCTTATCCTTGTCTGCAACATCATCCATCCGACACATTTGAGCACCACTTTCTAAGCTTAAATTTTCCCTTGGATAGAAGTTTTGATGCCTGATCCATAATGATGACTGCCTATTCCTTGGACTTGGCTCCAGATATCAAATCATCCACATAAAAATCGCGACGAAGGACCTCAGCCCCAAGCGGAAACGCAGTATGCTCGTCTGCTGCCAACTGATGCATAGCTCGCACAGCCAGAAATGATGCTGGCTTTGTGCCATAAGTAACGGTGTCTAGCTTAAACACCCGCAATTGTTCCTGGGGGGAATCCCTCCACAAAATGCATTGCAAATGGCTGTCCTCAGGCTGAGCCCTAACACAACGGTACATTTTGCAAATGTCTCCTGTGATTGCTACTGGGTGTGAACGAAACCGTAGAAGAATCTGGAACAGCTTAGGCTGAATAACAGGGCCTGCCATAAGAACATCGTTGAGAGAATAGCCTGAGGATCTGGCCGCCGATCCATCAAAAACTACGCGAAGCTTTGTAGTGGAGCTATCTTCCTTTATGACGCAATGATGAGGCAAGAAGTATCGGCACAACCCGATGTCAGCGGCAGAAACTGATGACATATATCCTAGATCGAGGTATTCTTTTATGAATGCTGCATATTGAGCTTTCAAAGATGGCTGACGATTCAACTTTCTCTCTAGGGACAAGAATCTTCGATAAGCTTGCTGGTAGGACTCTCCCAAAAGATCTAGATTGAACTTGTCGGGCAGTCGAACTGAATAATCACCAGCTGGCAAACGAACGACATGTCTTACGAAGTGTGCTTCACAGTCCAATTCTTCTTCCCAAAATCGCCGAAGAAGATCATCTAACCGATCGAAACTATTCTCTCTACTAGCGAGAAGTACATCTTGAGACGACATTAAGGACGAGCCATTGGAAAGGCCATAACCTCCAGAAACAACCCAGCCCAGACGCGTCTTTTGAATTAGGGGTAATCCAGGTGGGAGTTTGATTTGGCCAACGCACAACATCTCGAAAAAGGGGCTGGCTCCGATTAAAAGATCCATCCGTTGGGGAGCATAAAACCTTGGGTCAGCTAACTATATATTTTTGGGTATGTTCCAGCTGCCAATGTCGACGTTGAAGCTAGGCTGTCGCTCTGTTATGTTCGGAGCAATCACAGCGGTAATGCTGGCGGAGTATTCGGAAGTTCGGGACTGAATCGTAATATTGACCGAGTGACCGTCCGTCACAAAACTGGAATCTCCTATTCCAGTTACAGATGCTGAGGATTTTATTTTCTTTACTTGAAGCTGATTTGCGAATCGGGACGTTATTAGGTGCAGTTGGGAGCTTGAATCGAGTAGAGCTCGACAGGGAACGAAAACCCCAGAACGGTTTTTTACTAAAATGCTAGTCGTTGCTAAGAGCACAATATCATTACTAAACTCCTGTGCAATAAGAGCAGTCAAAGTGGAAGGCAGTGCAGAGTGTGAAGCAGAGGGAAGTGCTTCTTGAAGCTGTGCTCCTTCTTGTGAAGGAAAAGAAGGTGAGTTTCCCAGGTGAAGCAGGGTGTGGTGTTTAGATCCGCATGAACGACAACTACTAGAGTTGCATTGTCGAACTTGATGACCAACCTTAAGACAATTTATGCAAAGACCGAGCCGTTTCGCTTCTTGAAGCCTATTCGCAGGAGACGGGATTTTAAAATTCTGACAATAAGAAATGGAATGCCCAGCATCATTACAGAATATACAAATCCAAGGGTTAGCATTCGAGGCAACAAATGCTGATCTACGCGCATTGGGTGTTCTGTTACTTCCCACCTGATTGCCCGGCGCATAGTTTGCCATGGCGAAATCCATAGTCTCCAACGTCCTGCATCGCTGCTCCAGAAATGATGCCATTGACTCCCACGTAGGAATTAAATTGACGAAGGCAGGGCCCTCTAAACGCTCTTCCCACTTTGCCTGACTTTCCGGATCCAACTTTTGGAACAGGACTTGGACGATGATGCATTCTGCGATTTGTTCCGTCGTGCCCAGTCCTTTGAGAGCACGAATATGAGCGTTGAATTTATCGGACAGCTCCCGAAGTGTCGAGACGGAACCACTCTCCACCGCCTTTAGTCCCAGGATCTCAGTAATGTGTGCCTGAAAAACCAAACGTCGATTATCAAATCTATTTTTCAGCAAATCTAAAGCAATTGCGTAGTTGCCATCCGAAATTTCCAATGAGCGAATAGTTTCCAACGCTGCGTCCCTTAGGCATGATCGTAGATGCTGCAGCTTTTCTACGTTGGTGAGGTCCGGATGACTATCTATGATCGTGGTAAATATAGAATAAAAGTCAGACCAATTTGCATAACCTCCAGCGAATTTTGGAAGCTCCAGTGGGGGCAGAAATGCTCCCGGAGTGATGCCGTCAGCAAAAGTTGAATGCGAAAGAAGCTGTGAGGCGCGCTTTGAAATTTCGGATCGAACCGATGACTTCAGAGTTACGAGAATGCCATCAAATTTATCACATAAATCACTTTCAATTTCCTCGAAATCCAATTCTTCGAGCTCACCGAGCTCCCTTTTAAATGACTCTTGAAGCTCATCAATCAACTCTTACCTCACATGAAGACCGGATTCGTCGCATGAAGTTAACGCCGCACTTGATAGGGAATCCACTAAGCGCTCCACTCTATTAAATAAAGCCGTTGCCTTGCGCTTTAAAAATATTGCTCTGTTTGCATCAGCGGTAACATCTCCAAAAGTTCCCGTAGGCATGGCTACAACAACAACAGCAGACGAAATGCCCGAAATTCGGCTCCAGCGAGAAGATGAGCGCAAAGCAAACGAGGGAATAACAGCCCGTTACTTGGCTATGTACGCTTCTATGTATAGCTGATTTTGCGCCTTATATGTAAATTTCCGCAATCACCAACTGCTATTTATTTATAGCGCTCACTGCATTTAAGGCCTTATGATTGTTGATACGCCAATGCACAGCAGCAGCAAGAATGAAAAAAGTCAATAAATAGACTTATATGATTTGCACTTAGTATTATTTATGCACAAATCACGTAAGGGTCATCAATGTTGAACTAATAAGCTTTTTTATTAGTTATTGCTAAATTAAAATACGAATTTCAGGTTGCTTTAGGCTTGCTAACAATTTATTAGCGAGAGAGAGTACAGCAGGCGAGACGAGAGTGCATTTAATGTTGAGATCAGAATTCGTAATGATTTACAAAGGGACGGCTAGCCGAATGCTGGGCCCAAGAGAGCTAGATAAAGAGAGCTACCTTTCGCGATGCAATTAATATAAGAGATCGAATTAAGACGTTAATTAGCTGCTGCGGCTGTGTGACCCGACACTGTTTTTAGAATTGCAAGTTAAATATTTTTTTATAAAAGGATATCAGTGGGTATTATAAGAATTTGTATTTAAGCGAATCTCATTTCTCCCGTCAGTTGTAAACGCATATATGTATACACACTAAAATGCATACATTCCCTTCAGTTCCAAAAATATAGTACACCCGTGAATCACCTGGTGATTACCAAAAAAATGTATCCTTTTCATAAAATAAAATTCATACATATTTATATTTAATAAATATTTTTTTTGTTGATTATGACTGTTTTAAATTGTGTTATTTAGGTTTTTCATATTTGTTATTTCCATTATTGTTATTAAACCGAGTTTTTTGCTTAGTTAATTTATTTTTCACACATCGCCTTCCGCAAGCATTTTTCCGGGTCCTCTGAGTCCTTGGCCAACGCTCCTGAAAAAATGTAAGGGCCTAAGTTTAAAAAAATGTGTTTTACTCTTATATTTATATATTAACCGTTTAGAGCTGTGTAAAACCCTTTGCGGGATTTTTATTGGCACAAAACATTTCATCATGCCACTTTCGGCCAACGCACACTGGGCCAGCCGATCCGATTTTTGGCCAAAAATACGTTTTTTGTTTTTTTAAGAAAATGACAAGACCGAGTATGGATTCCTTTTTATAATACATTAAACTAATTTATGCCAAAGTTTCAAAGAATTCGGGCAAGTAGTTTTTGTTTACCGTATTTTTAAAGTTTAAAATTCATCAAATATTGATGGAAATGAAAAAAACTCTAGAAGTCAAAGATGCTGATGTAGCTGTTCGACTTCTTCACAAAACTTTTAAAAGTTATTATTTTCAACAAGTAAAAAATATTAAATAGCTCTTATGACTTACTTGTTTCCTAAAAGAAACTTTTTCGTTGATTTTTACTGCTTTTTTTAGCATATGAGTACTTTGCTTTTCGAGTGCTTTAGAGTGCCATCTTCGAATGAAGTCATTACATCAAAAATAAATTCTTTAATTAATTTACTAAAATCGCTCATCGCCGACTCGATGCGGTTTTGCCTTAGTTTTCAGTAATTTTAATTTTAATTGATGGCTTAACTTGAAGTCGAACCGTTTTGATGAGCTTTACTAAGAATGCCTAAAAGTATGCCGTATTTTTTTTTCGTCAGGTTTTAATGTACGTTTTGGGCGCCAAAATTTGATTTTAGTCTGCCTAACATCCAAAATCTACTTTTTTCATTCATTCCCGCATCTTCTATTTCTGAAACCCAACAATCGAATGTTATATCGGTATATCGAAAAGAGAAATATCAACTTTGTTGGCTCTTCTCTAAAAAATGTTCACAATTTCTGTCATTTGGTGCTCGAAACTCGAAGCGAACACACCATGGCCTAAAGGTATGCTGCATTTCTTGTACTTTCGTCGAAGAAGAACTAAAATATATAATAAAAATATAAATGTAGCTTACATGAATACGTAGTCGAAGGCCTCGTAGCTAGCACTACCCCCTATGTTAGTATTAGTTTTTAAACTTTACTAGAATCTCAAATTAATAAATAAATAAATAAATGAAGCATACTTTTGTGATGACTTCAGAAAATGTCAAATTAACATTAAACAAATTAAAAAACAATATTTTACAAACAATTTTTTTCTAATAATTTGATTATAAGAATCTAAACAGATAACAAGAAGAAAAAAATAGAACATTTTGTTAGGTCGATTATTAAATAAACGTTTAAGTGGGAGCCTCCGAAAGTAGCAATTTTTAACGGTTCATAAATCTAAAACGACATTATTTTTTATATTGGTGTTAATTTTTTGTAATTTGTTTTCTCTCATACTTAATCGTGTATGAAAATGGATTGAGTGCGTCTTCTAGTTATTTTTGTAAAAATAAAAAACCGAAAAGTATGTAAAATTTTCCGATTTTGGTTTGGATTATCTATACCATATAAAATTCCAATAAATTTTACTTTTAGTTCGTTGAAAAGTTCAATCTTTTAAGAGATAAATGCAAAAAACTGCATCCTTTTAACTATCCCAGGAGAGAAATTACAGATTTTTGGCCAAAAAATGAACTTTCTGGCCCACTGTGCATTGGTGAAATGGAAAAGGGGCTGGTAAAAAAGCCGATAGTATCTGGCCTGGCCGCGATCGCCTTTTTGGCCATATGCTTTACTATTTCCAAGCTCTATCAGAGACGCCAGCGGGTCCGTCGCCAGCATGACCTTCAAGTTATTATTGACGGTTTCAAAAAGTCCGAGGACGTCCTTCATCTAAGTGGGGGAGGAGTTAACACGATCACCCAGCAACAAGAAAGTTCCCAGGCTAATCCCGCATAACGAGACGGGAATAATGCAAGGCCAGCGACACCTGCGGACATTGCACATCGACGGTGCTACGGTCAGCACAATCAGCGGGCAATGCACTGCGACGGAAGCAGCGGTTGCCCAACTCAATGCACGAGTCGCCGGGTCAGCAGTTTCAGAGCATAGGGCTAGCTTACATTTTAAGAATTTATGTACTTATCAGTTAGTTGAATTTTGGAAATAAATCGTGACGGTCATCGCCGCGCGAAACCAAACTCGTCTCGAATAATTAATTTATATATATATATATATATATATATATAGTAAAGTGTTGATATTTATTTGAGTCGAACTAATGTCCCGTCAGTTGACTAAGGACAACGCCAAGTTGAATTAATAAACGAATATTTAGGTTCACGTCTTTATTCAGATGATCTCAGCTTAAGACCGAATTATTGTGACAAAAATCTTACTTCTACTGCCCTTTGTTTACATAAGTTATGAAGCGAGATCGCCCGCTTGGGATATTGATTGTACATAATAATTTGAGAGTGAGAGTGCCATTCAGAGAGCGGGACTTAGTCACTTAGAGAATTGTTTATGTTATTGAGAAGCCGCATTGCCTGCTCCGGATGTGGATTGTTTACATTGGTTCAGCGTGGGATCGCCTACGCTGCAGATTCTTATTTCTTGATACATAACGGAATTTATGAATATGTCACTTCCCTCCCCTTAAAAGGGTTGCCTATGCTTGGGCTGGCATTTCAGGGTACAATGCAGGCAACTGGTTTTGTGCAGGTTCTATTTCTTGTTGTGGTCCTTGATTATTTTTTGCTTGTTTTCTAAATTTTGTATATAAAAAGGTAAGTGGATTTAGTGTAAACAATTTTGATAGGACAACAAAAATAATGAGAACGATAACTACTAAATTATAATTACGTAAAGTGTGGTATTATTTTCTGAAATTAGTTTTAAAACGTCATTATGTTCTACTATTTTTATCTTAGTTACATTAATCGTTGAATACAATGCTGTTAAATCAAATTCTGGACTTAACGAATTTTCGCTTAAAATAACATTTCCAATTTTAACTCTACATTGTTTTATTCTAATAATTTTGCTTCCATTTATTTTTATATCGCCATTTAATTCTTGACAATTTTGTTCGATTGTTTCAGTTAGACTCCATGTAAGTATAATATTTGGTTCAACGTATTGAATCATTTCCTTTGAAGGAGTTGGTATAAAATTACAAATTGGATTTATACGCTTAATTATATTTTTAATGCATTCATTATTAACTTCTTTATTGTCTTGATTATAAATTTTATTCTCATCTTCAAAATATGATTGTTGATCTGAATAGTCTAACTGATACCCATTATGGTCGGGATAAGGAATTATTTTAATGGTGTTAATGGTTTTGTGGTTAATAGGGATATGTGAAATAAGAAGTAATTCGTTATTTTTGTAGTCAATCCACGTTGATGTTTTGATTAAAAGTATATTTTGGCTGTTAATGCGTTCTAGTTTGTCGTAATTGAGTAACTTTGGGTTAAAAAGTCCAAGACGTGAAAGTTGCATGCCCATTTCGATGTCTTCAATGTACTCAATAAATTGCATGAGTTCATAAACAAGTGTGTCAATACTATTGCGGTTATTTTCGTAGTTAGTAAGTTTCTCCAGTCCTTCATTCACAAACTTTACGACATCATTTAATTTATGAAGTTGAATTGAATTTTCTGCAATTATGTCTATTTTTTTGTTAATTTGTACCCTATCATTTTCATCAAGTGTGCCAAAAAGAAATTTAAAAGATGAACCTATTATGTCAAATAGTCCACGTTTCTGCCTATTTTGGTGGTGAATAGTTATACCATTTAATTCTTTTAGTAGTTTGTTGTACAAATATTTCATTCTGGGCGAGTCTTTGATTTTGTTACCAAAAGATTCAGTGATAATATTGATTTCTGTTAAATTAATTCTTAAACAGTGATGTTCATATACTACCGGTATTTGAATTGGAAGGCTTGAGAAGAGTAAATAGCCAAGGTCGGAATCTGTGTTGGTTATTTGAATTTGTTGAGTGTGGCCCGTGGTGAATAATAGAAATAACATCATTGTACAGAAGGTTCCTGTGGAAGTTTAACGGCATTAGTTTTCTTTTGTTTCTTAAATTGTGTTTTGTAGTATTGGGTTTCCCTATTTCGATTAGTAATTTTGTAATGGTCTTCGTCTATTTTTTCTACATTTTTATTTGCCTTAAATAAATTTTCTAATTTTCCCTTTTGAAGAGGACCTTTTCTGTATCTAGTGTTAATGTTAAATTCCTGTCGATCTTCATTTATCTTATCTATTTTCCTTTCTTTAATATTTTGAGTGTTTAATATTGGATGTCCAGCGTATAAGAATATTTGAGCAGGTGTTTGTCCAGTGGTGTCATGTTTTGTTTTATGGTTGTATGTGTAAAGAATTCTCTCTATCTTGCTTAATTTTACTTCTTCATCATCTGATGAGTTGATTATTCGAATTTTTTCATTTATTGTCTTATGTAGTCTTTCGACGTCTGCTACACCGGTTTTTGCCGTGTTAAGTTGTAATTCAATTCCTTCTGCTTCAAGCCATCGCTTTAAAGTCAAGCTGGTGAAAGCTCCGTCTCTGTCTGCCTTTAGTAATTTGGGTTTACCTAACTGATTAAAATTGCGCATTAGAGCGTTTAGAATAAATGTCGATGCAACTGATGTAATGTTTTCCCTCAGATGAATAAATATCTACCACAAATTTGTCTCGACAATGTTCAGGGTTGGGTGTGATTTTAAAAGGCATTTTGGTATTTCTGTGTTCTGTTTTAGCCAAATTGCATATGTTGCATTCATTTATTATATTCTGAATTAATAGTTGGCTATTTGGAAAAAAGTGATTTTCTTTGAATAATTTAGTCATTTTCTGTATACCTGGATGTAAAAGTTTTTCATGTGATTGAAGTATAATTTCTTTGAATTCGGCGTATGAACAAACATACTTTCATAAGTGGAGGCTGCGAATTACTTTAGTGTAAGTGGTATTAATAATTTCTCTGTGTGCTCTTTGAATGATTTCAAAATCTACGTCGCTTTCAATATAAATGATAATGTTTCTATGAATAAAATGATCAAGTAAAATTTGTTTGGCCTTGTCGAGTGTCATTATATTATATTGGATTGTGGTAATGGAGTTACCGAATATTGTTGAATGCTCTACTTTATTGTTATCGGATTATATGAAAATTATTTGTTTTTTGAAATAGTTTATTGGTTTTTCTGTTAAATGAATTAGGTTACTATTATCTTCTTCTGCACTATGTTGAGTAACTTCACTGTGGTGATTTTCTTCAATTTTAATTCTCGATAATGCATCGGCAAATGCATTTTCTTTCCCTTGAATATAGTCGATTTTAAATTGGTATTAACTTGGCTCTCCATCTTTGTAACATGGCATTTGGTTCTTTTAAGGTATGCAGCCATCTAAGAGGTTGACGGTCACTAGCAATGAGAAAATGTCGTCCTAGTAAATAATGTCGAAAAGTTTTAGTGGCCCAAACAATGGCGAGTAATTCCTTTTCGATAGCACTGTAATTTAATTCATGTTCATTAAGTGTTCTGCTAATAAAGGATATAGGATGACCATTTTGAGAAAGTACGGCTCCAAGGGCTAGATTACTGGCATCTGTGGTTAAAGTGAATTTTTTTTCGGAAACCGGGTAATTGGAGAATTGGTTCTCTAATTATTAAATTTTTAAGTATTTTGAATGCTTCTATGTAGTCGAGATTTTGTGTATCTATTTTTGCTCATTTTTTTAAACATTTGGTCATTGGTTTTGCTATGTCTGCGTAGTTTGGGATAAATTTACGATAACAACCGGTTAATCCAAGGAAAGCTCTGATCTCTTTTACTTTTGTTGGAATTGGATATGAAACTATGGCTTTAACCTTAAGGGGGTTTGGTTTTATACCATTGGGGGTTACGATGTGACTAAGAAAACTAGCTTCTTTTTTTAAGAATTCACATTTGTCTAACTGCAACTTCAAATTTGCTTCTGCAAGTTTGGAAAAAACTAGCTGTAATGAATTTAAATGTTCGGTAAGGGATGTGGAAAAAATTATGATGTCATCTAAATACACTAAACAGTGTTTATTGAGCAACGGTCGAAGGATATTATTCATGCACCTTTGAAAAGTAGCAGGTGCATTTCTAAGGCCAAATGGCATTCGAAGGTATTCGTAATGACCGCTTTTGGTGGAAAATGCAGTTTTAGGTATTGATTCTGAGTCCATTTCTATTTGATGAAATCCCTTTGCCAAATCGATAGTTGTAAAATATTGGCATTTACCTAGTTTACCAAGGATTTCGTCCATGTTTGGTATTGGATATCTGTCGGGAATAGTTATTTCATTTAGCTTTCTATAATCAATTACTACTCTATACTTAATTTTTCCAGAAGCATCAGTTTTTTTGGGTACTACCCAGGTAGGACTATTGTATGGTGAATAACTTTCCCTAATTAATCCCTGATTGAGCATTTCCTGTACTTGGTTATCGACTTCAATTTCGTGCGCTTGAGCAAGTGGGTACTGTTTTGAATAAATTGGGGAGCTATGTGTTGTATTTAGTACGTGTTTAATGGTATTTGTAAATGTTAGATTGTCTCCTTCTTCATATTGAAGATTTTTGAATTTATTTAATAAACCTTTCAACCTTGAAGTTTCCTCCTGATTAAGGTGACCTAATCGAAACAATCCAAAATCAATTTTTTTATTGATTCCTGAGGTGATTTTTTAATTGGTTCTATTGCCTTTTGGATATAAAAATTTTGGTTTTTTTCTGATTTTGAAGTTATTAATTTATATGTTTTATCAAAAAGGGTAACTGTGCTATTTTTGTAATTTATAATTGATTGTGCATTTTTCAACAATTTTCTGCCAATTAGTATATCATAATTATTAGAAAAATTGTGTACATAAAATGGTTCATTTGTTTTAAAAATACTATTGCTGGGTAACATAATTAAATTGTTCAATGTAATAGGGCCATTTGATGTTAAAACTTCGCATATAGTATTTTGAATAGGAAGACAAAATATATTTTTATTGATCATATTTATTGTGGATCCTGTGTCTATAAGGCAATTGTATGTGCAACTTTTGTATGCTATTTCTATGTATTGGTGTTGTCCGGGGCTGTTAACCGAAAATTTTCGTTTGGTTCTGAGCTATTTTGATTTTGTTCATCTTTATTTTCGGTGTATTGTACCTGTTGTTGCTGTTGTTGTTCATTAATCAACCTATGGTATTGATTGTGGTCGTAATACTGTTGTTCATAATAATTAGGTTGTATTTCTTCGTATTCGTGTTCGTGTGCGTCTTGAAATCTCAATTCGTCAATAGACATTTTGGTTTGTTCACTGTCCGATGGTCTTAGTCGTTTGGTAACCGGGAAGTTAGTAGTTTTAGATGTGGAGGGTTGTTGTTGTTGAGGGTATGTATGTGCTGTTTGAGGATTTTGAATTTTATTTGAATATTGTGGGAAAGGATTTTTGTGAGTAAATGGTTGTGTGTTCATGTATTGGTTGGGTCCGAAATGATTTGGCCACATAGTTTGGTTGTTAGGTATCTGTTGTGTATAGGTGGGTCTAAACGATTGCGTGTATTGATTAAAATTAGGTTGGAATGGTTGAGAATATTGTGGGTAACTTGGTCGATATTGGGTTTGTGTATTTGTATTGAATTTGTGTGGTTTAGAATTCTGTTTAGGGTTTGAGTTTTTATTACGATTTTCTGGAATTTTATTTAATTCAAAATTAACTGTTCTTCATATATTCCTCATTTTGTGCGATAGTGATTAATGATCTTAAGTCTGCAATGTCATGATGAGCCAAAATAGTGAATAATTGTATTGGTAATTTTCTGATCAATATTTTAATGGAATCTTTAATCGCCTGAAGATAAATAAGAAAATCTGGCTGGTTACCTTCTAGATGCAATTTCGAAATTAGTACTTGACGTCGTCTTTCTGCTTTCCCTTGTAAGGTGTCTCCCTGAAGTTCTCCAGTAGTTTGTAGTTCGGTGTTTGGGGTTTAAATTCTGCAACTAGTCTCGATCTAAGGGTAGGCCAATCTTCAATGTTCGGAAGGCCCAATGATCGTGTTACGTGTCCGTCCAAGTTTCTTTCGATGGCTCCAAGAAGAATCCTCTGTTGTCGCACATCATTAGTTTGGTAGAGTGAAATTACATAGTCCACTCTGCTGACGACAGTGAAGAGAGTTTCTGGATCACCCTTAAATGGCATGATGTCTTTTAGCTGCCGACGAGCTTCAGCAAGGTTGTGGTCGCTTAGTGCAACGACTTGGGGTGCGGCGATAACTGGTTGTGCCATTGTTATAGTAAATTTGTTGTTAAAGTAAAATAAAAATGTATTTTAGTTTATTTTTGATTTCACTTTTTAAAGTTGAAGTGTTTGTTTAAATTAATTTTCTTAATATTTGTTGTTATTAACTGTTAGGTGCCGTTGGACTTATTGTGTTTTTGTTTTGTTTTTATTTTAATTTTTATTCTTCCACCTTTTGTTGGACAACCAAATTGGAATTATAATCCAAGTTGAAGGGTTTTGAAATGTTTTGCGTAATTATGGTTCGAGAACTGAATTATAAAATTTAATTTATTTTTCACTCGAGGTTCTTTTTTTCGGATACTTTTTGTATCCTACCGACTGCGCCAGTAAAGTGTTGATATTTATTTGAGTCGAACTAATGTCCCGTTAGTTGACTAAGGACAACGCCAAGTTGAATTAATAAACGAATATTTGGGTTCACGTCTTTATTCAGATGATCTCAGCTTAAGACTGAATTATTGTGACAAAAATCTTACTTCTACTGCCCTTTGTTTACATAAGTTATGAAGCGAGATCGCCCGCTTGGGATATTGATTGTACATAATAATTTGAGAGTGAGAGTGCCATTCAGAGAGCGGGACTTAGTTATTTAGAGAATTGTTTATGTTATTGAGAAGCCGCATTGCCTGCTCCGGATGTGGATTGTTTACATTGGTTCAGCGTGGGATCGCCTACGCTGCAGATTCTTATTTCTTGGTACATAACGGAATTTGTGAATATGTCACTATATATATATATATTTATAATATTTTTCTAACCTCGTTTGATAGCGGTGTATAATTATTATATATATATATCGAATATATATATATATATATATATATATTATCGAATAATTTATCATGAATTATGAGACAGTGTTTTAATCTCAATTCGTATATCAATGGGTCCACTTTTTACTGCTTTATATTGATGCGTTACATCTAAGACAATAATGGGAGCCTTATTTTTATAAGTCTCTAGCGATAATAACGGTTGTGACTCACAGCCGTAGTAACTTTTTTGAAAATTGATATACATATCGTATAATAGTGCATATCTATTATAAGAAAAATTTTGATTTAATCCGTCATACGGATATTCTTCAGAATTGAGATATACTTTCACATCGACTAAATCACAATGAACATACTTCTTATTGTTTTTAAATGCGATAATAACAAAGCAAGGGCGTTCAGATTCAGCAGCTAAGTTAACACTCCAAATAAATGTAGTAGTCTGTGGAACTACTGGGCTATAATATATATCCCAACTCCTGAAGGGAATCAATAATGGCGTTTGTTTGTTTATCACATTAAACATGTACAATTTATAAGCATCAGACAATTGTACATGGGGCATTTTCCAAACAATGCTCGAAATCGTAATTTTCAATTGACTCATTGTTAAAGCTACAGCAGTGCTCTTATAAACATCATCGTTATCTTTTCCTCTTAATAGAACTAGCTCGTGTTTCCCATTAAGCAATATTGTATTGTAGTCTTCAGCAAATCCAAGTAACAGATTCAACGGCACGCAAAAATTAAAGTTTCCTCTTTCAAGTTTTAAATTGTCTGTGATGGACCATCCACAATTTTCGAGCAAGTGTTCTTGATTTTGTTTAATTGATAAATAATTTTTTAAATCGCTTGTTACACCCAAATGTCGTGTTCGATCAATTTCAATACCATTCAATTCATATCGAATTTCAGTAAATA
The DNA here is from genome assembly GCF_014743375.2 of Drosophila subpulchrella. Taxonomy (NCBI): domain Eukaryota; kingdom Metazoa; phylum Arthropoda; class Insecta; order Diptera; family Drosophilidae; genus Drosophila; species Drosophila subpulchrella. Next base: position 458,124 of record NW_023665708.1, on the reverse strand, counting down.
GATACGCCATACAATTATTCAATAAAGCTATTGTGGTTTCGATTTGATCATCAAGTTTTGTGATATGCCCTTGAATGTGAAGAAAACTTTCGCTCGGCAACACATACAAATCTTGATTTTGTATGGCAATCCGAATTTCGTCATTGTTCTCATACGATCGCAAATAGGGTGAATAACTATGATAATCTTTCTTTATTATTGAATTATCAATAGTCGGTTTCTCGAGCACTTTAATTATATGTGACATTTTTTTTTTAATTTGAATCTTAAACTCAATAAAAATTTTTTATTGCACTCCGTTAATGGGATTTGTTTTTGTTGTCGTCGCCGTCGTTGTTGTTGTCGAGTAGCTAATCTGGTCAGCGTTGGTGAAGCGAGTGAGGGAGAATTGAGTGATAATGCCTTTTTTAGACGTTGTTGTTGTTGTATAGAATCATTTTTTTTTTTATATTGGCTTTAAATGTAATCTTATTCTAATTCTTTCACCGCGAAAATTAATCAGATTACCGTCTTGATCACAGATTTTTAAAGTTATCGAATGTATTTCTTTTGTGTTTACTGGTAGATATATAACATTTTGTGGTACCTCAGTTATTTTATATCCAGGACTAACGACAAGCGCAAACTGACGTAGTGTGTGTGTTGTTTCGTTGTTTATATATGTACCATTTATAATATTGCATTGTACACAAATGGTATTAATTTTTGTGATATCAATTGCCTTATCAGAAGTGTATAATATATTAGGGCTTAATATATTCGAAGTGAATCCCAATAAAGAGCCGATTGACTTTTATTTATTGAAATATATTTCATCAGTTGCAGAGAAAATTTCTGATTGCAAAGTGTTATAGTTTGGAACTAGATAAAATTTGGGACTTCCGTCGGTCTCATTCTGTGTTAACTTTCTATATTTTCGCGTCAATAGGTCGTTAATATCGCTCATTTCGTAGGAACCTACGGGGATTTTTATCAAATGTTTGCCAATATGAAATAAATTATTGTCTACGTCAACGTTTGGAATCGAATTATAAGTGTCCAGGCTGATTAACGCACACTGATAGTTCTGTTTAAGTTCAATTGGAGGAAAATAATGTTATCGACATCTTAACGGTTCGGGAGGGACTGAAATGTTTATAGACTTTACAAATACACATATATAGTATGCTGCGTGTGTGTGCTTACAAATCAATCCAGGAATTATGCTCTGATGAGAATCCCAACCATTTAACGAATGCTCTACCATTTCGACGTCTAATAACCTTCTCCACTAGATATGTATCGGGAAATTTAGTTTTCATCAGCTCATATTCGTAAAATCCTCCCTTAATATCATTTCCCTGATAATCTTTCAATATATACGTAATGGGATTGGTATTTTGTATCCGTTTGATTTGGAATATCTCAGTTGTCCAGTTTGGAGTATAACCTTTTTCGAACATGTTTATATTTACTTATTCGCACATAATCGTCAACTTTGAATTTTGGTTTATGAGTGATTTTCAGATAATTGTAAACGGCTTGGAGGAGTAATTCTTCATTTAGAAAACTTACATCGTTTGGCGCCATCAGAATTGTTTTATGGTATGTGTTATTATATTTAGCAATCAATGCCTTATAGATATTAATCCATTTGTAGTTACCTTGATAGCTGAACTCTTTCCACATCATATTTTTGATGGTTCTATTAAATCGTTCAACGATGCTGGCTTTTAAACTACTATACGTTGAATAATGATTAATATTATTTAATTTCATCAGATTTTGAAATGTCTTATTGAAAAATTCTTTACCATCATCTGTTTGTAAGTTTTTCGGTTTTCTTTGTGCGTCATCGAAAATGCTTTTCATACTCTTTGTGACGCTGTCTCCTGTTTTGTTTTTAATAGCAACAGCCCATGCTTGATTCGAAAACGTGTCAATAACAGTTGAAAGATAACGATATCCCTTATTATATAATTGATAGGGTATCATTTCAACTAAATCGGCTTGCCATAAATCATCTATCCCCTTCATTATCACACGTCGTCTGATAAAATTTTTTCGTCCTTGTCTATGCAACTCTTCGGTGAGTTGTGTTTTATCCGCATTCAAGTTATTGTTGTCACTCATTTTGTTTATTTTCAATACCTTTTATAATAATGGGGAACTGTACTTTAATTCTTTTCACCTCATCCGTAGGTAGCTGTGTAGAGAGTAATTTAAAGAGAACGTCCTCAAGCCGTTGAATATTTTCTTCTAATCGCTCTATATACTTAGTATAAATATCTTGTGAGTAGTCCTCTAGAGCTAATTTTATAAGATTCGCACTTTCAGTGACATCTGATTGAAGGTTTGTTTCCAATGTAATTATTTTGCTTTTTAAAATATTTATGCTCTGTCTCAAGCTGTTTAAATCAATATCCGTTTTCTCTTGTCGACTTAAAATATATTTTTTTAGACTTTCTCCTCCTCCTCCTCCTCCTACTCCTCCGGACGACAAGCTTTCACCAAATTTATTAATCTAATTCATTTTTTTATATTTGCCTCTCTAAGCTCTTCAATAATGGATATAATTTCGTTTTTGTGATTGGTATTTCCAGCACTCTCGGATGCTTATAGTAATCTTAATCTCTCGATTAATTCATTCGGATCATCCCAATACTTGTATCCTCTATCCTCCGTGGAGTAGGATTTTGTTGTTGCTGCTGCTGTTTGTGTTGTAAGCAAACCTTTACCAATAAGTTGTGTTTTCGGTTTGAATAGATTTTTTATAATATGCTGATACTTAAATGATTTAGACCCCTTAACTTGTGAACTGTTCTGATATTTTCGTTTGTGTGCGTTTGTTCTTAACAGAATATCTCGATAATTTTTCAAGTCCAGATTTGAATAATGCGCGGGCTTCGTGTGAAATAGCAATTGAAATAGACCAGGAGTCAATTTCCATTTTTCCTTATCAATAATAATTGTATTATTATTATATTTCAATTTACTATTGGCAAAATACCATTCACCATTTTCTTTTATATTCAGACCATACAACATGTCCAATTGTTTTTTACTTTTTAAGATCTGAATATTATGCAAAAACGGTGATTTCTTGATCGAAACTTTTCTCTTGATTGCAATTTGTTTTTCCTTTTTGATCACATTGTTGTTGTTATGTGGTTGTTGTTGTTGTTGTTGTTGTTGTGGTTGTTGTTTTGTCTTGATATATCTTGGATATCTGGGTCCATTTATCAAAAAGCTTTTCTCAAGCATAGAATCTCTTTTTTCGATTAATTTTAATCTTTTATTAGAGGAAGAAGAAGAAGACTGAGGCAGAGGTAAATTTTTTGTGTGAGCACTTCGTTTTTTTGTGTGTAATCTCGGTGTAAAATTTATAATGTTCGACGACGACGATGTCTGTGCTGTTTTTTAAATCTATTAAATTTGGGACCATTGACCTTACGACTTTTTTCAAGCATAGAATCTCTTTGTAGCAGATTAAAAGGTAATTTGTATCTCTTGTTATTAGGCTGGAGTGCTGCTGCTAAAGATAAATTCTCAATGTTAGCATTACGTTTGAGATTTTTAAAAAGACTTAATTTTAAATCATAATCATCATCATCAACAGCAGCAGCAGCAGCAGCAGCAGGGAGAGCTGGGGGGGCAGGGGAAGCAGGAGGGAGAGGGAGAGCAGCAGATGTACTACTACTAATTACTGCATTGTGGTCGTCGTCGTCGTTGCCGTTTTGTGTGTGTGCAGGACTTTTTTTTTCTAATAAATTAGAGTATTTTGCTCTTTGACTATCCAAAAATTAAGTATAGTCTGATAGGATATCGTTGGAAGTATCTATCAAGTCGGGTGGGTTGTTGTTGGTTATTGGAAAATTCGTTATTTGCGGACGATTAAATTCCATATCAAACACATTAGCATCATCATCATCATCAGCAGCAGCAGCAGCATCCTCATGCTGGATGTTTCTTCGTTGATAAGGTCTTCTTTTCCTTCTGTTTGCATTATAGGATTTAATTTTTCCCACTTTTATCCCCAAATCGTTGTTGTTGTCGGTGTCTAGTCTTCTTCGCATAACCCTCTTTGGAGAGTATCGTCTTTTGTGTTTAAGCATTTCAACATGTTGTTGTTGTTGTTGTTGTTGTTGTTGCTGCTGCTGTTGTTCTCCTTCTCGACGACCTCGATGCTGATGATCATCATATTTTATCAGTTCACGCTTATTATTGTTGTTGATGTTGTTGTTTGGGTTAGTCGAATTCTCAACGTTGTATTTATTTGCCTTCTTGTTCTTTTTTAGAAAATTTTCCGCAATCACATTCAAAGGTTTTGTGATTGGTTTAAAAGTATTTTCCAGCATATTAATTCGATCCATTTCATTCGACTTCATGCTCTTCAATTTCTGTGTCAACAACAATCTGGTTTGAACCAGATCATCCAACACTTTAGACTTATTTTTTGATTTCACCATTGCTGCTGCTGTTGTTGTTGTTGTTGTTGTTGTTTGTTTAAAAACCAATTATTTACTAGTAAAATATATGATATTATTAATATATATATATATAACTGATCCAAAGCTGATCCAGAGCTGATCCAGAGCTGATCCAGAGCTGATCCAAAGCTGATGCCGAGCTGATCCAGAGCTGATCGAGAGATGATGATGATGATGATTATAGATGTATAAAACTATCGAATCCTTTTCTATATCGTCCTTTATCAATATCATTATCTTTACTTATGAGAACAAATTCAAATTTTTGCTTCCAGCATTCCTCACAAATTTTTATAAATTGCTTAAAAGTCATATCGCCTATAACATGATCATTGTAAATATGTTTAATATTCATTTCATCTTGTTTAAAAATTATAATCAAATTAGCGTTGTCACGTATTAAATGTTTTGGTATTTTTGTATAAGTTTGGCATAGATAGAAGGAGTCTATGTGTTTGTGGCGACCCATACAGAAATAATCTCTTATTGCTGTTTGCTTATCACAGATTACGTCATCAAATATCATTATTGAGTGTGGTCTAGCCCTTTCTGGACTGACGCCTTTTTCCTTGTCTGAAAACGTAAACATGTGTATCCCCTTAATTGGTTTAATCGATTTCATTAAATATTGATACTTTGCCTGATACAACGATTTTGAATAAATGTATATATTTTGAAATTTAAGTCCATTGGTACTTTCGATCAAACTTATCATTACGTTTGTCTTTCCACAATTAGAGCGCGTATCGAATTCGGTAACAATGAGCTATGTGTAATTTTTCCGCTCCTCTCCCCCTCACCACAAATTTGATCGACATTTCGAACTTTAATTTGTCTGGTTTGTTTTATAAATCTCATTTTGTTGTTGTTGCTATTGTTGTTGTTGTTGTTGTTGCGGTTGTTTTATTGAACAAATTTTTACAACTACTAATGAAAATACTATAAATATTTGAGTATATATTTCGTTTTTGTTTAATATACGATTGTCATTAAAACAGAATAGTCATAAACAAAAAACAAAAAAAAAACGGAAATGCAATAATGCGTATAAATCATAAACATAAATTAAATTCATATCAGTATCGAATTGGTAGTGGACTCGTTAACAACTTGATTAACAAACTACCAATTGAACTTCATTTGTCAGGATATCAATTTTGTGGACCAGGCACAAAACTTGCAGAGCGTTTGAAACGTGGAGACAAAGGGATTAATCCGCTAGATGCAGCGTGTCGAGAGCACGATATTGCATATTCACAATTCAAAGACCTGAAAAATCGTCATCAGGCCGATGATATATTAGCTGATAGAGCGTGGGAACGTTTTAAAGCAAAAGATAGCGGTCAAAAGAACGTTCTGCTGCTTGGTTTGTGACTAACGCCATGAAAACAAAAGTTAAATTCGGTCTAGGTATGTCTAAAATCAAATCTCGTCGACGTCAACGTAAGAGGAAACCAGCAAGTAATAAAAAAAAAAAACAACGTCGACGTCATCGACAAACAAAAAAAAATCATTCGCAATCATTGTGAGTCAAACGAAGCGAATTTTGAAACGAAGAAATCCTACGAGTATCGATGAAGCAATTCAGATATCTCAACAATCAATCCCACCAAGTTTTCATCGAGGTCAACGAGGACGAGGTCGACGAGGTCGACTAGGTCTAGCAAATAATATCTCCAATATTCCGAGGGTGATACCATTACCAAAAATTGGGGGATTCCTACCGTTGATACGAATATTGACTGCACTTGGTGCAGTTGGTGGTCTTGCCAGTGGTGGATCTGCTGTTGCTAAAGCAATAAACGCTGTCAAAAATGGTAAAGAACAATTAGCCGAAGCGACACGTCATAACCGCTATATGGAATCAATTGCGATGGGAAAAGGTCTTTTCCTGAAACCGTATAAGAAAGGATATGGACTATTTTATAAACCATATTCACCAAAAAACTAATAAATATGCTACCCAAACAAGCACTTACCGATATTGATTTAATTGATTTTGGTAAACAGCATTTTAGACACTTTCGTGGTGTTTTTATGCGTGATCGTCTCCCCAAGAAACCATGGACCAACGAATGCGGGATAATTAATTTAGATAACGAAAGCGGTAGTGGCACGCATTGGGTAGCATATTTCAAGAATAGAAATTATAAAGAATACTATGATAGTTTTGGTGATTTGCAACCGCCCATTGAAATTGTGAAATATTTAAAACCACCCATTGAATATAACTATAGAAATGAACAAAAATTCAATACATATAACTGTGGTCATTTATGTTTAAAATTTTTATTTCGAAAAAATAAAATGTAATATATTTGTATAAAAAAGACAATATTTTTTATTTTTAGCTTAACTTCGTAGGCTATATATCTTTGTGTCCCCATGCAAGTGTGTCTATATTATTCTCTTTTATATAGCGCTTATCATCTAAATAGTTTAGGGTGACTTTTGTATACTCTTGTGTATAAATTTGATGTAATTTCGATTTAAATAAGTACATTGTTCCAACTTGCTTATTTTTTTTATACAAACAATCTCGAAAATCGTTAATAGTTAATTTTGAGGTCACACTCGCCTTTACTCCTTTAATTTTTTTGATCTCCGTTATTTCAGCATTATTTATATTAGAGACTTGTATTGAATACATTTTAGCTCTGAGTCCAATAAATTCTTTTATTATATCCCCCCTGCACTCATCTTTCATCATACCTAATTTTTTTTTGTTTATCAATGGTAATTTAAAAACATTATCCTTATCATATTCTGAAGTATCGAAATGCTCATCAATTTCAAAACGAATGTCATCATAAAAATCTATAGTCTTAATATCATAGATAAAAGAATCAGTATCCATATACATTAAATTGATATTTTCTTGATATTTCGGCTTTATATAGTCATAGTGAAAATTGTACATTTTAAATTTTGATAATTCTAGAACGGTGAAGCCAATGTAGACAGGCTTATCATAGACAACATGCACTTTTTTCATTTGAATTGCAAAGAAATCATCGGCTAATTGCAATACATTCTTAAAATTAAATTTTGAGATAAGTGCTCTAGCTCCCAATTTTTTACCATCACTCTCCCACCTGGACACTAATTTAATTGATTTTCTCTTGTCGACATTCTCCATTGTCTTGCCAAAGACTGCGTTGTTTAGCAGTTTGAAAAAATTATTTTCAAAATCATTAACAGCCAATGTTCTGTGATGATTGTTGCAATCAATATATTTTTTAAGCCAATCAGATTGATCGAATTGTAATATTCGATGAATTTTCTTTAAAATCAGTCCATGTTGAAGACATTGCTGCAAATTTCTGTAGTGAATTATATAATTATATTTGTTTGTCAAGTCTGCAATCAATTTTGATTGTTGCATATTTTCATTTTTTTTGCTTTGCGAACAAAATGGTAAATCATTGTGCTGGCTGTGTATGTTTTCAGTGTATTCCAAATCTACCTCTAAAATATAACCAATTGATTGATCATCTACGCACGTGTTTAAATCAAAATTTTCAAAATTTCCCTCTTCTGTTTCTTCTAGCCATTTAAAATTTTTATACGGAATAGCTTGTGACATAGCATACCCATATAAATTATTAACATCTAAGTATACAATATAATTTGATTCTTTTTCACAGTCGTAATCGTTATTTAGATATTTGTTATTTGCAATAGAATGACGTTTACTACATTGAACAAGACCACCTCTAATACCTTTCATTATAAAATTATACATATCAATATCTGTGAGTAGTTCTAATTCAATTTTAGTTGTCTTCAACATAGCATCCCATGATAGACCAGGAGTTGTATAATATTGACAAGGATCTAAATTATAGATTTTTTTACATACTTTTCTAAAATTCTCAAAAACATCGCATAGCAACAGCACATCTACCTTCAAATATAATAATAAATAATCTAATAAATTTGTGCACTCGAAGGCATTCAAAACGTTTTGAGCGTGCTGATAACTCTCTTCAGAACAGTGTCTACCAGTTAATTGATTATAAAAATTTTCGCGCAACGGTAATTGTGTATCTGACAAGCGTTCAACTGAATTTAAATAGCTATACGGAAATATGCCTTTACGTTTAACCATTTGAAATTTGTTCGGGTCCGTGAAAAATGACTTTATTGTGGTTAGATTTTCTTCTTTTAAGTAACTGGCTAAGCTGTCTAAACTGGAAGGCATAAATCTAAATAAATCTAAAAATCGAAGTTCTAACGTTTCATTGGGATTTATATAAATTTTCTTTGAGATCGAAATATAAAACTCTTTGTTTAGCGGAATTATAGAAATATCACTAGGAATTTTAATTAATTCTTTCACAAATAAATGAGCATCGTATGCCGAGAGATTATGGAAAAATATTGGGAAAAATTTTGCTATTTTATAGTTTAAATTGCAATCATTATGAGCTACACCTCTATATTTGCCTGTTAAGTGACAATGGTCTAGAACTCTTTTAGTTTGATCAATGAATTAATTACCGCATATACTACAATTTTGTTCTAAGTCAATAATTTTTGTTGCTCCATTGATAGCGGATGCAAGGGAATCGTTACACTTAAGTGATTTTGATATAACACTAAACAATCATTATATATGCTCTCAACAAAATGTGCTGCACAATCTTCACCATAATATATTCGATATATATCCAAACTATTGTCAAATGAACACTTTATATAATAACTATATGCATACGGTATGTGCTTTTGAATTAAATTTATGTTATCCGAAGTTTTCAGATTCATCCCTTATAAAATACACTCAAAATCAGCATATGCCACAAAAGGAACATCTAATTGATTTTTTAAATTTTTAAATCTTAAAATCGCTGTTTCATTTGAGGGCATCTCAGTTATAATTCTATTACACTCCATACTATGTCGTTCCAGTTTGTCGCTATCATCGAAATGTAGAAAACAGCCATTGCATAGATGAATCTTCCTCGTACTTTTAGTTATTTGTTTGCGAAGTAATCTAATGGAGAAGCAAAGAAATAAATATAATTTTTTTTTAAATTTTCTAATTTAATACTTACTTGGAAATATTTTTAATCCAAGCATAGTGATATTTGTCATCCTTCTCGAGAAGTAGTAGATATATAGTGTGTAAGACGTTGCTAGTTTTATTATTAGTTAAATATTATGGGCCGATAATTGTCTTTTCATCGCTGTCTACACCCAACACAGTTATACTAATTTCAGGATTATTTTCTTCAAATATTTTTATGCTGTCGACCGGTGTGGGGAATTTTAACCCACTAAAATTTAACGATTTATTATTCATATTTATTATATCCGACCTAATATGTAAATGCCTTTACGTTTATATTGATTGGCTGGATTCTTATTAACTGGAAGTTTCACAAAAGAAGATATTAATGCTCATTTAAAGCAATATTCGTCTCTATTTTGCACGTTGATGCAGGCTTTTCTGCTTACTATTTTCTCTGGGCAAATCAATGAAATTCGAGCCCTTTATGAGTTGATATTTATTTATATTAACTTCTAAATGAACTATTTCAATTAGGGACCAACCACTGTCTCGTTCTTCAAACTCGCTCATCTCACTTTTTATATAGTCATTTAAATTATTGATTATTTCATTTAGACTTTCAGTCTGACTCGTTGTTGGATTTAAGGCTTGCATTTTTGTTTGAAATGACTTTAGATTTATTTCACAATGACTTTCACTCTCTTTAATCAAAACATAATTACAGAATTGTTCAAAATTAAATTTGATATTGCTGTGTTTTTTTTGAGCTTCTTGGAGTAGAGTGATCACTTGTTCTTTGATTGATTGTTGAAATAATTTGATATCCAAGCACTCTTTATTGTGATTTGTGATTATATAAGTTTCAATACGATTCCGAAATGCACTTCTTATACACCGCAAGTTATCACTTATTTGCGCACCAGATAATTGTTTATGCAAGTTGGTGCGTAAGTGATGCGACCAACTAATTTTAGCAACATTTAGATTACAGACATCACAATATCGTATTTCACTAGCGACAGGATTTGTGTTACTAGGCCCAGGATTGTTATTGTTATGTAAAGCATCAGCCATTTTTGTTTTTGGTTTGTTTTAAATATTAATTAAAAAAGTTTATTTTATTTATTTTTCTTATTCGTTACAAAAATTTAAAATATAATTATCCCCATCCGATCTAAGTTTGACTAGCTTGTAGCCCCCCGTCGCCATGTGCTCCACAGCTTTCGCTGACAGCATACTAAAGCGTTCTGGTAAGAACACCACAAAATCTTCAAATGTAAGCTTCACTTCAGCGTTCTGTATCACAATCGGTGTGTTAAACGGGAGAGCCTTAACACTCTTAATTGGGGGTAGAGAGACGGCCCCAAGCTCGTTAAACTGTTCTCCAAAGTCAGACATGCTGCTGCTGCTGATGATGATAATGCTGATGATGAAGGATTCTTCAAATAGTGCGAGTGACTTCTTGCTCTGAATTTGACTTCTGCTTTCTGAATTACTCCAGTACTCTACATCTCATATTTATACCAGTTTGCGAGACGAACAAATCTGAAAAAAAAGAAAGAGAGATAAATACTTATGTATATTTAAATAAAATAAATACTTGTGGTAAGTGGGATAACAACTATATATATATATATACACAACAATGTTTCACGATAACAATATATATACATATATAGCTTTTAAACGAGAGTGAGTGGTCAAGTGGGAGGGGAGGGCGGAGTGGGCGCTATCGCAAACGAGAGTGAGAGTCCGAGGACAAGCGGGAAGTGAGCGCAACCCCCAGAGGGTCAAGCCCCAGGACAAGCGGGAGGGGAAGTGGGAGGGAAAGTGAGCGCAACCCCCTAGAGAGTCAAGCCCCAGGACAAGCGGGAGGGAAAGGGGGAGGGGGAGTGAGCGCGGCCCCAGAAGCTTCCACAACAACAACTTCCGCTCGCGATAAGCGCCCCCGCACCAGCGATAAGAATTCTGATCCAGAACATACAATAAAAAAGTGATCCAGAACATACAAACACCCCATTGATCCAGAACATACATATCCACCCTACTAGTTTGTGCTTTGAAACAGGTATAGATTGCCAATTCTGTTGGCACTGACAATGCATTCAACATAAAGCACGTTTTTCAAGGTTAATGTACACAGCACTGTCTGAAACTTTACATCACCTTTTCCTTCAGCTTCAAGGAAACCAGAATTGGCAAGACTAATCATCTCTGTTTTTTTTCGAATTGTGTGAAAAGCTGTCTTTCACAACACATATGGCTTGTCGCACAACACACATCGAGTTTTAAAAATTGCCGGCGTCCAACGCATTTAGCAAGCTACACTGTCGATTCGATCCACTGTTGGTCGTCGTGCGAATATGGTTGTCTCTTTCAACCGCTTATGGGCACTGGGACTTTACATGTCGCCACTCTTGAAGCAGACGATATTATTTCTTTTCTTCTGCCCATTCGTCCTCGTATAAGAATTTTTGTTCTGTACTGCGACAAACGCCTTGGTATTGTCATCCTGCTCATTTGCGATTCTCCTTCGATCGCCTTCTTCTTTGAGCTTAATGCAGAGAGTTTCAAACGAGGGCAATTCATCTCTGGTCTCGATAGCCACTACAAATTTTCGGCCAAACTCAAATGGAAGAATGGAATGTAATGGAATGACTTCAAACCTAACAGTTTTTCTGAAATTGCAGGTCGTTCAGTTTTTTTACCTTAAATCCCTTCGTTTTTCCTTCAATAATAAGTGGGGTTTCTTTAAAAAAAAGGCAAGTGATTATTTAGGTAAGTCCGATTCCTAAACTCAGAGTTAGTACGTAATATACCTGCAGTGTCTGAAAATGTTGTTACGTGATTAACCCTTTTCCCTACCTGCGTACACTTCATGCAACCATTTAACGCGTTTGTCCCCCGTGTTCCGCACATTAAAGCCCGAGCTGGGCCATCACAAATAAATGCATTAAGTTTGACTCGTACCCCTTTGTCATCTACCTATCGTAGTGTTTAAAAGCTAGGAGCTTTGTGTAACTCAAAAGACAAATATGAGTGGTCTATATCAAATAGATAAGTTAGAAGACAATAACTGTGATTCGTGAAGCATACAGATGCGATCTGTGTTGGTTCATTCTGGGTTGTGGAGTGTATCGTCCGGAGAATTGACTGCTAAAAATGTTCCTGAAGGCGTCGATTGGAGTGCTCAAGACCAAAAGGCTTTGGCGACAATTACATTAAGTGTAAAAACGTCGCAGTTGGCCTGCATAAAAATTTGTCAATCTTCGTAAGAAGCATGGAAAAAGCTAAAAGAAATGCACCAGCCTCGTGGTCAGGTACGGAAGGTACAGTTGTACAAAAAGTGGCTTGGAAAGCGAATGGGACACGGCCAAAACATATCCAGTTATATCAACGAGTTCCTGGAAGTTCTGCACGGTCTAATTTCAGTTGGAATTGACCTAAATGAGGAGCTACGCACAATTGTTTTTTTCTGTAAAGTCTTCCAGAACAATTCGAAAATTTCGTAGTGGCAATCGAGACCAGAGATGAATTCCCCTCGTTTGAAACTCTCTGCATTAAGCTCAAAGAAGAAGGCGAACGAAGGGGAATCGCAAATGAGCAGAATGACAATACCAAGGCGTTTGTCGCAGCACAGAACAAAAATTCTTATACGAGGACGAATGGACAGAAGAAATGAAATAATATCGTCTGTTTCAAGTGTGGCGAGCGTGGACAAGTAAAGTCCCAGTGCCCACAAGCGGTTCAAAGAGACAACCATATTCGCACGACGACCAACAGTGGATCGAATCGACAGTGCAGCTTGCTCAATGCGTTGGACGCCGGCAATTTTTAAAACTCGATGTTGTGTTTGGACAGTGGGCCGACAAGCCATATGTGTTGTGAAAGACAGCTTTTCACAAAATTCGAAAAAAACAGAAATGATTGGTCTTGCCAATTCTGGTTTCCTTGAAGCTGAAGGAAAAGGTGATGTAAAGTTTCAGACAGAGCTGTGTACATTAACCTTGAAGAACGTGTTTTATGTTGAATGCATTGTCAGTGCCAACAGAATTGGCAATCTATACCTGTTTCAAAGCACAAACTTCAAGTGTTTTTCCGCCGCTGTAATTCGGGAGGACGAGGACTTAGCGGTTAGTTCGGGTGTGGGCGGATTTACGGATATGCCTGGGACTACGGCAGGAGGAATAGACAACTTGTTGTTATCACTTCCAACGGACATTTAAAAAAAATACCATTTTTGGGTCAGAATCTGCTCGCCTTTTCTTATGTCGAATAAATAGGAAACCTGGGCCACTTCTGGAACAGTGAAACGAGGTGTCGACAATAAAAAAGTTGGCAAAGCCCTATCCAAATAAATTTGTCCCGTAGAAATTATTTCGAAAAACAACCCAGACCCGAGTTAAGTATAATGAGATCTATATATATGTAAATAAGACTAGTAAACACAGTAGTAAAACACAGTTGCGAGTGTAGCCGTTGTTTTTTATATGTATGTACATATGTAGTTATATGTAAATTTGGTTTATTTACAAACATTTTGGTTTGGCGTCGGATTAGTTTAATACAAAATAAATTACAAGAGACATGTGACCTAGATCGATATACTCCCTCAAAAATGCTGAGTACTGAGCTTTCAGGGCTGGGTTTCTATCTATTTTATCTTCCAAACTCTTGGTAAGACGACGAGCCAAGCAGTAAGAATCACCTAGAGATTCGAATCCGGAAGTGGGCAAGAGACGAACAGAGTATTGGCCGTTTCCAAGTCTAGTGCAATTTTCAGTGAAAAGTTGCTCACATCGCAAGTCTTCCGGCAATAAAGATGGCTTAGACGAAGTGAAGTCCTCAATTTCCCAAAATCGCTTTACAATGGCGGCAAGTGTGTCATCGGAATGATCAGCTGGGTCCTTGATGCTGGCTTGTAAAACCGATTTATGAGTTTGCATGTTCCATTATAACCCTCCAGAGACTATCCAACCAAGTTTGGTGTTCTGAAGAGTTGGCAAAGCCCTATCCAAATGAATTTGTCCCATAGAAATTATTTCGAAAAACAACCCAGACCCAAGTAAAAGGTCAACTCGTTGTGATTGATTGAAATGAGGATCTGCGAGCGAAACGCTTTGCGGTATCCTCCATGATGTTGCATTTATATTGAAATGAGGCTGATAATCAGTAATACTGTGAGTCACAACCGCTGTGAATGCCGCTATCGTGCTTGCATTCCGTGATTGCACAAGAATATCGGCAGTCTTATCAGAGATCATGGAAGATTCTCCTATCCCAGAAATCGAGGTTTGCGATCTTCTCTGATTCAAATTTAGTTGGATAGCTAAGCGAGAGGTTATGAAGTTTAGCTGGGAGGCCGAATCTAAAATTGCTCGGCAAGGCATAAATGCTCCAATTCTATTTCTAACGTAGATAATAGCCATTGGAAGCAACATGTAGTTAATCGGTAAAATATTTGAGGTTGCGGGTGGAGGGCTTAGTAAATGATGATCAGGATGCGATGATGTATGCGAACATGATGCTAATGCTGATGAAGTAGATGGTAATGGCTGAGAGCTCGAGGATGGATCGCATGTTGGAGATGAAAATGAGGTGGATGTTGCGGATTGGTCATGGTTCATGTGTAATAATGAATGGTGCTTCATGCGACAATATTTGCAGTGGGTCGACTTGCATTGCTGCAAGCTATGCCACTTGCGCAAACAGTTGAGGCAAAGGTGCAACTTCTTTGCTTCTCTATATCGAAGATTCGGACTCAAATTTAAAAATCGAGATCACTTTGACAAATAATGATCCCGTGCATCGCAAAATAAACATATAAAATGATTTGATTTAGTAGCAAAAGCAATAAGTGTGTTTTGGTTATTTGTTTTTTCCCACCTGCTGGCTTGATCCAAGTTTTCCGTCCTGCACCTCTTTTCCAAAAACGACTCGATAGCATCTCAGGTAGACAGCTCAGTGATTGACAAACCCTCTTCCCATTTTTCCCGCGACTTCTGATCCAGTTTCCGAGTGACGATGTGAATTAAAATCCATCCAAAATTTGTTGCGTAGTGGCCAGGGTTCGAATTGCTCGCAGATGCGAATTCATGCAATCACTGAGCCCCCGAAGACCCTTCGACGATCCCTTCTCGACACCCATTAAACCGATTATTGCCTGAACGTGTGCCTGAAAGTGTAAAACTTTGTTATCACATCGATTAACCAGCAAAATCATAGCCTTTTTATAATAAGCATTTGAACGCAAATATTGTAGTTTTTCAATGTCGCTTAGCTCATCATCATTTCCGATGACCGTAGTGAAAGTCACAAGAAAATCCAGCCACTCAGAGTAGGATCCATGAAAACGAGCAATTTCCATATTTGGCAACCGAGGCTTCCTAGATCGAAAAGAAAGATCCGCATTATTAATAATGTTAATAGATGTTGAATTTACAGCGGTTGAAGCCGGCAATTGTAACTTGCGATGAGCAGCCAAGCCTCGGCTTAGTTTCGCCTTCACATCCATGAAATCCTCGGCAAATTCAATCCGATGGTCGCTCGAGATCTCTGCAAAATCCAGTCTTTCCAACGATGTCTGCGCAGAATCAAATGCCTGATTTAAGGAATTGATCCATTCAATTCGCGCCAATTTAAATAAGATTTCATCGAGCTCATTTGCCGCAAAATCGATTGGGCTTTGACTCGGTAGTAGTCATCGACACTTGTGGATTCATTTTGAGCCCGAACCGAGTTTTCCGTATCAGACGTTTTTCAATCACGAGAAAAATAAATGAAATAAAATAAAATGTCCGCCGCGTTAGAGGCACTAAACACCGTATACCTTTTACCGCGAAAATGTAGAGGTTAACAAGCGTCGCTGAAATGCAACGGAACCTTTAACTTGGTTGTTGTTGTTCTTGCCGATAAACTGTCTGCCTAGCAACAGCGGATATATGTAACTGGCGAATGAATGTATGTATGGCTATTTGTATATATATATATATGTAATATGCGCTATTAACAAAGATTAACTGCGATTCACTTTGTTAAGAATTATTTACACAACTCAGTCAGCAAAATGTACAAAAAATCAAACGGCCGGCTGTGCACTTTTATATGCACATATGTGTATGTTCGTCTTTGTGGCCGAATGCACGATAACGACAGCGAAACAAAGCGTTTGTTTAAACTATATTAAACAATCGCGAGACCGAGTTGCAGACTCCGAAAAAAACTGACGCACGAATAGGTTACATTAAGTGCATAGCGTTTATTCGGAGCGGCAGACGGACTGTGAAAAAACAAGGAAGAACGCTATAGTCGAGTACCTCGACTATCAGATACCCGTTACTCAGCTAAAGGGACCAAAGGGAAATGGAGATATGGAAGCAGCAAAGCGAGATTGAAATGCGCCACCTACCGGCGGTAGACAGACTTAAGCGTTATGGGCGTTAGAGTGGGCTTGGCAACATTTTTTTGGATCAATCGATAGGTAGTGACGAGACCAATACATTTCAGTTAAAATTTTGTATCTAGCATGAAAATTGTGGGCGCCACAGGCTGGGGCGGCTTGTGGGCGTTAGAGTGGGCGTGGCATATTCGCATAAGAAACTTGCGCTGCGTACAAGGCTACGGAATCTAAATCTGAGATCCCAATTCTCTATTTTCGATGGTTTCCGAGATATCCGCGTTCATACTTACGATTTTTTGAAGTTTGTGGGCGTTAAAGTGGGCGTGGCAAACTTTTTTTGGGTCAATCGATAGGTATTGATAAGAGGAAATTTTTTTTTTTAATTTTTACTCGAGCATCAAAACTGAAGGAGCCACAGTTTTGGGCGGTTTGTGGGCGTTGGAGTGGGCGTGGCACTCTACTGAAACAAACTTGCGCTGCGTAAGAAGCTCAGGAATCTGCATGCCGAATCTCAATAGCCTAGCTCTTATAGTTTCCGAGATCTCAGCGTTCATCCGGACAGACAGACGGACATGGACTCGATCCACTCAGCTAGTGATCCTGATCAAGAATATATATACTTAATTATATAATTATTAATTATATATATATTACTTATATATACTTAAAATATATACAAAAAATATACCAAACTCGATCCATATTATACCATAGTACAATATACATAAACCAAAAAGGATAAATACCATAGTACTTTTTCTCCACGGGTGATATACGAACTCATTCATCACCGTTCCTAATCCAGGTTTCCTATTTATTCGACATAAGAAAGGGCGAGCAGATTCTGACCCAAAAAAGGTCTTTTTTTTTTTAAATGTCCGTTGGAAGTGATAACAACAAGTTGTCTATTTCTCCTGCCGTAGTCCCAGGTATATCTGTAAATCCGCCCACACCCGAACTAACCGCTAAGTCCTCGTCGCCCCGAATTACAGCGCCGGAAAAACACTTGAAGTTTGTGCTTTGAAACAGGCATAGATTGCCAATTCTGTTGGCACTAACAATGCATTTAACATAAAGCACGTTCTTCAAGGTTAATGTACAAATTATTATTTAGTACGGGTCAGCTGGCGGGCAGGTCCCACGCAGCAGTCACTAGTATCCAAAAGTCAACAGTCCCAATTCCTATGGGCCACGGGTGCTGGATCCAGGGGGATCGCGAGTACTGGATGTTGGGGTATTATCCGGGCTAAGCCGGATTCTTGATGAGCCGGCTGGCTATTCCTATCCACTGAAGATTAGGAAGTTTACGTTGGAAGGGTGACTGCCCTTCTTTACCTGCTGGCCTAGAGACTCAGACAGTGTGAAAATAATAAGTTCTTAACGGCGGTAGCCGGAGTTTAATATTGTCAGAGCTTGTGCTCTTTATTCAAGACTTCAAATTAGACTGAACTTAAGGCTAACAAAAATTGGAATCATAGCGACCACGCAAATATGCTGTGTTTGCCGGCTATGCATGGGCATCCGGCCAGACGCTGTGTCAGCAGTTTTGGCCGGAGCGAGCTGTCGAACGAACGGTCATTGCCGCCGCTCGGTTAACTTAGTTAACTACTCCCCCCTCAGGAATGAGGCCGCCCTCGGCCGACCCTAGTCTGGCAATCATCTCTTTTAGCTGGGCCGTAGTTCTTCTGGCCTGGGTGAATCGCCGATAGGTTAATCCGATGCAGATCAACGCGCAGCATATTGCTCCTGCAATTAGCATTATCTGATACAAGCGATAGTCGTTGACATCTTCTCCGAATCGTTTGATGTGTTCCAAATTACGTTCACTTAATCGATGAAGGTATGGAAGACTAAGGATGTTTCGTTCCATAGTGATGTTCAGAGAAGGCGAGCTGGCTACTCCCGGAGCCCTTTTCTGGGCTGTGTCCTGATTAACAAATCGGGTTTCGTTGACTGTGGTACTCTCCATGAAGGTGATGAGGTAGGTACCCTGTACGTGGACGTAAGTGCCATTGTCCACACTCACACGAGCCGGGCGATCATTTACAATGACAATTCCATCGTCAACGTAAGTGACGGGATGCAAGTCGCTTGTAGAATTTCGCAGTGCGCAGTGCCTCCAGCGTGGATCTCCTGGGCGCACGAACTTCTTAGTGCCAGTTGGCAAAATGTGGCCCCTGGTGTTACGGAGCAGTTTTTTACCGTGCGGATCTCCCCATTGCATTCCGCTATTATATTATCTTTCAGCCTGAGAATGGTGCCATGATGTGACACAGGAAAAACGGTAATTTTGTTGCAGGCTGACTTAATTTTAGGAAATTTAATAACAAAGTGTAAGGTGTCAATGGATTGTAAAACTTTCACGGACGCTACGGACAAAACATCTTTGATGGCGGTCTCCGTGGGCTCTTCCATCCACACACTTTCTAGGTCTGCATGATCTAGTATGCTAGGGCTAATGACATTAATTTTCGCAAGGGCGACTGCAAGCATCAAATTCTGCAGCTCCATTACCATCATCCTATTACGAGCTAGTAACATCTCGTATAGGTGTCCCGTATCAATTTGGGATTCCTTAGCCGACCTCAGAAGTTGATTGACAGTAGTGGATATTTTATTGATTTGGTCTTGGACTTTGGTATTAATATTTAGTTGCCTATTGTTTGCATCAATGAGTAGAATTTCGTTGAATTAAATTTTTTCAAAATCCTCGGCGTCCGGCGTTCCCGCCACTACCTTTAAGGCTTTACCTAGGAAGTCTAAACTCCTGGCTACTCTATGGTGAATCCTTAATGACTCGAGCAGGTCACGCAAGTGAGCGGTATCAACGCTCAAAAGTTTTTGCATATGCGATTGTGGGAACCTGTCGGTCATCCCGTCTGTCTCTTCCACCACGCGCCTATACTCCGAGAGATTCGCTGAGTGTCTTACAAATGCGAACTCTTCCCATACCAAAATTCGACCATCAACGATGGGAATGTATTTCGCTTTTGAGTAGTCTGTTATGTGCGCCGAAGCAACGGTCAAGAAGATTAGCAGGGGTATGATTGTAAACCTGTAATTTGGATATACTGTATTGTTTGTTAAAGACGGGTTAACCCACCACCAAAGCACAGAAAAAACAGTATGATTAAAAATAATAGTAATGAAAAGCTTACGCCAAGTGGCTAGGTATAAAAGTAATGAAAAATGAAAAATTATCAGGCGAGCGATAACATGGTTATGCTTGGCCTACCTAAGGTTGTCTTTGTGGACCACCCTCCCCTTAATGAGGACTGTGGTCCCCATGTCCGCTTCCACCGTTTTTTCTTCGCATAACGGCGAAAGCTTGTTTCCTAGTCTCCTGTTGGATTTTACTAGGACTTTGTCGCCGGCATTGAATATTCTGTTCTGCCAGGAGGCATTTTCCCTGCTTCTTAGCTTGTCCTGGGCATGCCTTATTCTACCCTCTATATCGCACTGTGGGTCATTCGATTGAGTGACTACCACGTCGGCGGGCCTCTTACCGATGACCGAATGGATAGATTTGTTGTATTTTGTCGTGGCCAGTAAAATCAACTCTACAGTGTCGCTGATGCCTTTGTCGATTTTGAGGCATCTGGCAAGTTCCACCAGAGTGCTGTGGAAGCGTTCCACTTGTCCTTTCGAGACGCTGTGGAGGGGCGGCGCATTCGAGACGCTAACGCCGAAGTGGTTTTCCAGCATGGTCAAAATAGTGTGCGAATTCAATGACAGTTCATTGTCGCAATAGATGACCTTAGCTTTGGGGAAAACGTTCAAGAGTTGTAATAGGGCCGGTTTGAGATCCTCTATTGTTCTAGAGGGAATCGGTTGGACCATTGCAAATTTTGAAAACTTGTCAGTGCATGTGAGGAAGTATTTCCTGTCTGTAGAGAAAATGTCTATGTGCAGCATTTCCCCCACCTGCGATGGGACTGGCGTTTCGCCGAGTTCCTGTTTTTTTGGATGTCTGTCATATTTGGCTCTCGCGCATGTCTTACAGTTTGAGACGATTTCGCTGGCCAATTTTGCCATCTTCGGGAAGTAGTACTCGGAGAGCACTTGCTTCACATTTTCCTGGGCCGATCTATGGGCCCTATTATGCTCAGCTGTGATAATTTCCCGCCTCTCAGCAACTGCGAAAATGTCTGTTACTGGATTTTTGCAATACCAAAATTTTGTTGCTGGAAATTGTCGCACCAGCTGGTCCTGTACCATGGCCAACGGGTGTAGGTCACAATGGATGGCGTTTACGCCATTAGGAACGATAATATCTGCGATTTCTCTGAGCAATGATTCTTTGCACGAGAAGCTAACTAAATGACGCCTTTTGTTCCCAAACAGTATGAAGCTGCGTTTTGATGGGGAGCGTGCCTCTTCGAGAACCAATTGGTTCTAGAAGCAATTCAGCGGTTTGTCCGTAGAATCAATGGTGTGGGTCAGGGAGAGTTCGCTGTGTATCGTGGCTATGCATGATTCAGCTTCCTGCTCTTCCATGGCATTGAGTTGTTGTCTGGACAGCGCGTCCGCGACCAAGTTCTCTTTGCCAGGCTTATAAAAAATACGCGCACCTGACTCATCAATGCGCGCCTTCCACCTCTTGATTTTAGCGTTCGGATTCGACTTCGAGACCGCAAAGGTTAAGGGCTGATGATCAGTAAAGATATTTATGTCTTTTACTGCGTACAGATAGTGCCGTAATTTGGCTAATGCCCAAATAATAGCTAACAATTCCCTTTCATTTGTAGCATAATTTATTTCCCTGTCCTTCAATGTCCTTGAGATCATTGTGATTGGCCGACCCTCTTGGCTGATGCATCTGTCGTTAGATCAAATGCTTTTTTATAATCAGGGTATCTTAGCATGACGTCCTCAGATGCCAAGATATTTCGCAGTTTCTGAAACGCTTGTTGCTACGCCTCAGAGAACTGGACCGAAATGTTCCGTGACCAATGTCTACTAACAGTTCCGTTTTCCCCTTTCAGGATGTCCGAAATGGGTCTTGCTATTGCCGCAAAATCCTTTATGAAACATCTGTAGTAGCTTGCCAGGCCAAGGAATGATCTGACTTCAAACACGGATTTTGGTTCCGGGAAGTCTTTAATGGCTTTGACCTTCTCTGGGTCAGTTGTTGCACCGTTGCTGGTGACTATGAATCCCAAAAAGCCTACGCTCTTTTTAAAAAAGCGTGATTTTACTACAGACACCCTCATGTTTGCTTCGTAGAGGTTCTTTAAAACCCAATCTACGTGTGTGACATGTGATTCTGCATTTTCAGAAAAAATAATCACATCATCCACGTATACGTAGCAAAATTTGCCGATTTGCTTGCAAGATGTCGTCGATTGTCCTTTGAAAAATGCTGGCAGCATTTTTCAGACCGAAAGGGAGTCTGCGAAATTCATATTTCCCTCCGTTTACCGAAAAGGAAGTTTTTTCGCGATCACGCTCTGCGAGCATGATCTGGTGGTTCCTGACTTAAGGTCCAATGTTGTAAAATATTTGGCCTTGCCTAGGTTTCCCAATATCATGGAGATATTTGGCATGGGGTACTTGTCGGATACCGTTCTTTCGTTTAGCTTGCGAAAGTCAACTACTAGTCGCATGTTTTTGTTGCCCATTTCATCAGTGCCCTTTTTGTCCACTACCCATATTGGGTTGTTGTACGGAGACACGGATTTCTGGATTATGCCGTTGTCCAATAGGTTTTGGATTTCCTTGTTAACAAAATCGGCCGCCCCCATGGGGTACGGATACAGTTTTGCATAAATAGGTTCTTCGTCTATTGTTCTTATTGTGGCTACTACCGAAGTGTTATACGGTAGTGCCTCATTGGGGTCCGCAAATGCCCTTTTTCTGCTTTTAAGCATTTCTATAAAGGCATCTTTGATTGCAGGGGGTGCGCCAGAGCAATCTACGTTAGTAAAATTGACATCAGCACAGGTATGGAAGGAAATTTCTTCGACTTCCGTACCCCATTTAAGACTCCCAGATTTTAAGCAAAGCGATGCCCCAGCCTGTGTTAACAGGTCGAGGCCGATTATCCCATCGAACGTTGATAGGTCCGATAGAACAAAGAACGTTGCTTTTATATTTAAAATTGAGACAAGGCATTTCTGTGTTATTTGTGTTGTTCCATGGATTGAATGAATATTGAAAGGGGTTTCTACTGGACGGACGCCTTTTAGCCCCTTGTAAGGTCTAATAAAGTTTTTAGAAGCGCCCGTGTCTATAAGGAATTTCATGGAAGTCCCCGCTACTCTTCGTCTGAGGACGGGTAGCAGGGATTTACTCCTAAAAAATTGATGGCATCCGAATCATATTCTGTGATGGCGTCATCATCAATTATTTGAACCGCGCTAGAGGCCGCTGTGGTGTATGTATCACCAGTTTTGTCAGCGCTCTGGGCAATGTGATTTACCCTTTGCCTTTTTTGTGGGTGCGTTTTGTAAGACGCCGCCGGCTTCCTATTCAGGTATGCCGGGGCCTGTGATGGTTTCAACAGTCTAGACAGTGATGGATCCACTTCCATGGGTTCCGGAGTGCCTTCACGGTGCCCATCGCCGCGTGGAGCAGGGTGCACCTGTGCCTTATGCTGTTTAGTAAAGTGTGGACTTTTCCCAGCACTTACTTGCGTGTATGCCTGTTGGGATGTTTGCTGGCGTTCTTGCGTCTTTGAATTTGTTTTTCTGTCCCTATCCTCCTGACTCTTTGCAAACGACGATGCAAACGTGTACCTCTCGTGGTTTGCTTCCACCTCTTGAGCTAGAGCCAAAGCCGTTGGCATGTCCTTCGGCTTTGCCGAGAAGAGGACATCTGTGAGGTTGCGCCTAAGTCCCGAAATAAATACACGGAGTGCATCATCCCGGAATTTGTCGCATAAAACTTTTGCCGCCGACAATTCGTACGACATTGTGACCTTGTTGGTGAGCAAGGTCAGTTTTTTTTCGACCTCGTCATAGTACTGCAAGAGTTTTAGGCTTCCCTGTGTGAGGGTGCCCATCTCCTGCTCGATTACGTGGATCTGGCGTTTGTCGCTGTATGTAAAATCGAGCCGATTTATGATCGCATCGAAATTCAACACAGTGCCGAACGAAGACAGCACTGCATCGGCAGGGCCTCTTATTTTACTCCTAATAATAATAACTGCCTGATAATGGCGGGAGCTATCCACATAATTTCTAAAAATATAATATGCGGCTACTGCCGCTTGCCGCCAAGAGACGTATGCATCCTGTGCTCCCGTAAATTCGGGCAGGCACTTAACGGCGTCCAGGGGCTCGTCACATTTAACATTATTTTTAATATCTATGGGCTCGTAGGCTTTAATCTGAGGGGCTTCCGCTTGGGTGGGAGCGATTTGTACCGCATTAACCTGGGCGGTCAGCTGCTGTATGGCTTGGCGTAGTTCGTTTTCCCTACGCTGGCTCTCCAGGGTTGCCTCTTGAACGGCATGGGCAACTGCCGCCTATATGGTGGCTGTCATTTGTTCCAAACTAAAAGCCATGTTTACAGCTGAGGGAATATTAGCGCGTACACGTTTCGGTGTAGAAGTTCTGGCTGGGCCTTCGGTCTCAGAATCAGAGCCGCTGGAGATTTGTTTATTATTCCTATACTGCTGAAACGGATTGTTCATGAGGGTCTGCAATTACAAAATCGCCCTGAAGAGTAAAAGCATGGTCAAGCTGTATGCTTGTGCAGGCAGCTGGCCTGTCGAGGGGGACGCGGGGGCTGAGTCGCCGCTTTGCCCACGATGGATGGGGGCTGTTCAGACTGAGTTGTTGCCCTGCCAGGCAGTGACAAGGTGAGGGGTGCGCGGGTACTGAGCCTCCGCTATGGCAAACCGAGAAAATGAAAAACAACAATTACCACACAAATGCATGCGCGACCGTATCGGGTTCGCGGATGTGGGGTGGGGAGACAATAAAACCAACAAGACTGCGAAGCTAACGCTGAGAATACAAGATATTCGGTCGGGATATTTAAAGTTTGTAATTTTTCCTTTATGACTGCACTAAAATATTGGTTTATCTATTTGCAAAAAAAAGAAAAAAGTATGCAAACAATACGCAATAATATTTGGTAATATTGTCAATATGTCACCATTAATAATATATTTAGTTAAAATATATTTATTATATAAGATTTAAAAAATTTTATGTTCTTCTTTTATTTTAAATTTATTATAAAAGAATTGTAAATGTCAATCAATTAATGAGAGTAAATTTACGAAATTAATGTGAAATGTCAATAATGGAACTGTAGAAATTTTTCTGGCAGTGTATTTGATTTTTTTTTACAAAATGAATGCAGATAGAGGGCATGTGTGAATGAAAATGCTCACTTACATGATTCCCTAAATTTATTGCGATCCGTATTTTACGTTGAGCGCCAATTATTATTTAGTACGGGTCAGCTGGCGGGCAGGTCCCACGCAGCAGTCACTAGTATCCAAAAGTCAACAGTCCCAATTCCTATGGGCCACGGGTGCTGGATCCAGGGGGATCGCGAGTACTGGATGTTGGGGTATTATCCGGGTTAAGCCGGATTCTTGATGAGCCGGCTGGCTATTCCTATTCACTGAAGATTAGGAAGTTTACGTTGGAAGGGTGACTGCCCTTCTTTACCTGCTGGCCTAGAGACTCAGACAGTGTGAAAATAATAAGTTCTTAACGGCGGTAGCCGGAGTTTAATATTGTCAGAGCTTGTGCTCTTTATTCAAGACTTCAAATTAGACTGAACTTAAAGCTAACAAAAATTGGAATCATAGCGACCACGCAAATATGCTGTGTTTGCCGGCTATGCATGGGCATCCGGCCAGACTCTGTGTCAGCAGTTTTGGCCGGAGCGAGCTGTCGAACGAACGGTCATTGCCGCCGCTCGGTTAACTTAGTTAACTACTCCCCCCTCAGGAATGAGGCCGCCCTCGGCCGACCCTAGTCTGGCAATCATCTCTTTTACCTGGGCCGTAGTTCTTCTGGCCTGGGTGAATCGCCGATAGGTTAATCCGATGCAGATCAACGCGCAGCATATTGCTCCTGCAATTAGCATTATCTGATACAAGCGATAGTCGTTGACCTCTTCTCCGAATCGTTTGATGTGTTCCAAATTACGTTCACTTAATCGATGAAGGTATGGAAGACTAAGGATGTTTCGTTCCATAGTGATGTTCAGAGAAGGCGAGCTGGCTACTCCCGGAGCCCTTTTCTGGGCTGTGTCCTGATTAACAAATCGGGTTTCGTTGACTGTGGTACTCTCCATGAAGGTGGTGAGGTAGGTACCCTGTACGTGGACGTAAGTGCCATTGTCCACACTCACACGAGCCGGGCGATCATTTACAATGACAATTCCATCGTCAACGTAAGTGACGGGATGCAAGTCGCTTGTTGAATTTCGCAGTGCGCAGTGCCTCCAGCGTGGAGCTCCTGGGCGCACGAACTTCTTAGTGCCAGTTGGCAAAATGTGGCCCCTGGTGTTACGGAGCAGTTTTTTACCGTGCGGATCTCCCCATTGCATTCCGCTATTATATTATCTTCCAGCCTGAGAATGGTGCCATGATGTGACACAGGAAAAACGGTAATTTTGTTGAAGGCTGACTTAATTTTAGGAAATTTAATAACAAAGTGTAAGATGTTAATGGATTGTAAAACTTTCACGGACGCTACGGACAAAACATCTTTGATGGCGGTCTCCGTGGGCTCTTCCATCCACACACTTTCTAGGTCTGCATGATCTAGTATGCTAGGGCTAACGACATTAATTTTCGCAAGGGCGACTGCAAGCATCAAATTCTGCAGCTCCATTACCATCATCCTATTACGAGCTAGTAACATCTCGTATAGGTGTCCCGTATCAATTTGGGATTCCTTAGCCGACCTCAGAAGTTGATTGACAGTAGTGGATATTTTATTGATTTGGTCTTGGACTTTGGTATTAATATTTAATTGCCTATTGTTTGCATCAATGATTAGAAATTCGTTGAATGTAATTTTTTCAAAATACTCGGCGTCCGGCGTTCCCGCCACTACCTTAAAGGCTTTACCTAGGAAGTCTAAACTCCTGGCTACTCTATGGTGAATCCTTAATGACTCGAGCAGGTCACGCAAGTGAGCGGTTCAACGCTCAAAAGTTTTTGCATATGCGATTGTGGGAACCTGTCGGTCATCCCGTCTGTCTCTTCCACCACGCGCCTATACTCCGAGAGATTCGCTGAGTATCTTACAAATGCGAACTCTTCCCATACCAAAATTCGACCATCAACGATGGGAATGTATTTCGCTTTTGAGTAGTCTGTTATGTGCGCCGAAGCAACGGTCAAGAAGAATAGCAGGGGTATGATTGTAAACCTGTAATTCGGATATACTGTATTGTTTGTTAAAGACGGGTTAACCCACCACCAAAGCACAGAAAAAGCAGTATGATTAAAAATAATAGTAACGAAAAGCTTACGCCAAGTGGCTAGGTATAAAAGTAATGAAAAATGAAAAATTATCAGGCGAGCGATAACATGGTTATGCTTGGCCTACCTAAGGTTGTCTTTGTGGACAACCCTCCCCTTAATGAGGACTGTGGTCCCCATGTCCGCTTCCACCGTTTTTTCTTCGCATAACGGCGAAAGCTTGTTTCCTAGTCTCCTGTTGGATTTTACTAGGACTTTGTCGCCGGCATTGAATATTCTGTTCTGCCAGGAGACATTTTCCCTGCTTCTTAGCTTGTCCTGGGCATGCCTTATTCTACCCTCTATATCGCACTGTGGGTCATTCGATTGAGTGACTACCACGTCGGCGGGCCTCTTACCGATGACCGAATGGATCGATTTGTTGTATTTTGTCGTGGCCAGTAAAATCAACTCTACAGTGTCGCTGATGCCTTTGTCGATTTTGAGGCATCTGGCAAGTTCCACCAGAGTGCTGTGGAAGCGTTCCACTTGTCCTTTCGAGACGCTGTGGAGGGGCGGCGCATTCGAGACGCTAACGCCGAAGTGGTTTTCCAGCATGGTCAAAATAGTGTGCGAATTCAATGACAGTTCATTGTCGCAATAGATGACCTTAGCTTTGGGGAAAACGTTCAAGAGTTGTAATAGGGCCGGTTTGAGATCCTCTATTGTTCTAGAGGGAATCGGTTGGACCATTGCAAATTTTGAAAACTTGTCAATGCATGTGAGGAAGTTTTTCCTGTCTGTAGAGAAAATGTCTATGTGCAGCATTTCCCCCACCTGCGATGGGACTGGCGTTTCGCCGAGTTCCTGTTTTTTTGGATGTCTGTCATATTTGGCTCTCGCGCATGTCTTACAGTTTGAGACGATTTCGCTGGCCAATTTTGCCATCTTCGGGAAGTAGTACTCGGAGAGCACTTGCTTCACATTTTCCTGGGCCGATCTATGGGCCCTATTATGCTCAGCTGTGATAATTTCCCGCCTCTCAGCAACTGCGAAAATGTCTGTTACTGGATTTTTGCAATACCAAAATTTTGTTGCTGGAAATTGTCGCACCAGCTGGTCCTGTACCATGGCCAACGGGTGTAGGTCACAATGGATGGCGTTTACGCCATTAGGAACGATAATATCTGCGATTTCTCTGAGCAATGATTCTTTGCACGAGAAGCTAACTAAATGACGCCTTTTGTTCCCAAACAGTATGAAGCTGCGTTTTGATGGGGAGCGTGCCTCTTCGAGAACCAATTGGTTCTAGAAGCAATTCAGCGGTTTGTCCGTAGAATCAATGGTGTGGGTCAGGGAGAGTTCGCTGTGTATCGTGGCTATGCATGATTCAGCTTCCTGCTCTTCCATGGCATTGAGTTGTTGTCTGGACAGCGCGTCCGCGACCAAGTTCTCTTTGCCAGGCTTATAAAAAATACGCGCACCTGACTCATCAATGCGCGCCTTCCACCTCTTGATTTTAGCGTTCGGATTCGACTTCGAGACCGCAAAGGTTAAGGGCTGATGATCAGTAAAGATATTTATGTCTTTTACTGCGTACAGATAGTGCCGTAATTTGGCTAATGCCCAAATAATAGCTAACAATTCCCTTTCATTTGTAGCATAATTTATTTCCCTGTCCTTCAATGTCCTTGAGATCATTGTGATTGGCCGACCCTCTTGGCTGATGCATCTGTCGTTAGATCAAATGCTTTTTTATAATCAGGGTATCTTAGCATGACGTCCTCAGATGCCAAGATATTTCGCAGTTTCTGAAACGCTTGTTGCTACGCCTCAGAGAACTGGACCGAAATGTTCCGTGACCAATGTCTACTAACCGTTCATTTTTCCCCTTTCAGGATGTCCGAAATGGGTCTTGCTATTGCCGCAAAATCCTTTATGAAACATCTGCCTGGCAAGCGGCCAAGGAATGATCTGACTTCAAACACGGATTTTGGTTCCGGGAAGTCTTTAATGGCTTTGACCTTCTCTGGGTCAGTTGTTGCACCGTTGCTGGTGACAATGAATCCCAAAAAGCCTACGCTCTTTTTAAAGAAGCGTGATTTTACTACAGACACCCTCATGTTTGCTTCGTAGAGGTTCTTTAAAACCCAATCTACGTGTGTGACATGTGATTCTGCATTTTCAGAAAAAATAATCACATCATCCACGTATACGTAGCAAAATTTGCCGATTTGCTCTCGCAAGATGTCGTCGATTGTCCTTTGAAAAATGCTGGCAGCATTTTTCAGACCGAAAGGGAGTCTGCGAAATTCATATTTCCCTCCGTTTACCGAAAAGGAAGTTTTTTCGCGATCACGCTCTGCGATCATGATCTGGTGGTATCCTGACTTAAGGTCCAATGTTGTAAAATATTTGGCCTTGCCTAGGTTTCCCAATATCATGGAGATATTTGGCATGGGGTACTTGTCGGATACCGTTCTTTCGTTTAGCTTGCGAAAGTCAACTACTAGTCGCATGTTTTTGTTGCCCATTTCATCAGTGCCCTTTTTGTCCACTACCTATATTGGGTTGTTGTACGGAGACACGGATTTCTGGATTATGCCGTTGTCCAATAGGTTTTGGATTTCCTTGTTAACAAAATCGGCCGCCCCCATGGGGTACGGATAAAGTTTTGCATAAATAGGTTCTTCGTCTATTGTTCTTTTTGTGGCTATTACCGAAGTGTTATACGGTAGTGCCTCATTGGGGTCCGCAAATGCCCTTTTTCTGCTTTTAAGCATTTTTATAAAGGCATCTTTGATTGCAGGGGGTGCGCCAGAGCAATCTACGTTAGTAAAATTGACATCAGCACAGGTATGGAAGGAAATTTCTTCGACTTCCGTACCCCATTTAAGACTCCCAGATTTTAAGCAAAGCGATGCCCCAGCCTGTGTTAACAGGTCGAGGCCGATTATCCCATCGAACGTTGATAGGTCCGATAGAGTAAAGAACGTTGCTTTTATATTTAAAATTGAGACAAGGCATTTCTGTGTTATTTGTGTTGTTCCATGGATTGAATGAATATTGAAAGGGGTTTCTACTGGACGGACGCCTTTTAGCCCCTTGTAAGGTCTAATAAAGTTTTTAGAAGCGCCCGTGTCTATAAGAAATTTCATGGAAGTCCCCGCTACTCTTCGTCTGAGGACGGGTAGCAGGGATTTACTCCTAAAAAATTGATGGCATCCGAATCATATTCTGTGATGGCGTCATCATCAATTATTTGAACCGCGCTAGAGGCCGCTGTGGTGTATGTATCACCAGTTTTGTCAGCGCTCTGGGCAATGTGATTTACCCTTTGCCTTTTTTGTGGGTGCGTTTTGTAAGACGCCGCCGGCTTCCTATTCAGGTATGCCGGGGCCTGTGATGGTTTCAACAGTCTAGACAGTGATGGATCCACTTCCATGGGTTCCGGAGTGCCTTCACGGTGCCCATCGCCGCGTGGAGCAGGGTGCACCTGTGCCTTATGCTGTTTAGTAAAGTGTGGACTTTTCCCAGCACTTACTTGCGTGTATGCCTGTTGGGATGTTTGCTGGCGTTCTTGCGTCTTTGAATTTGTTTTTCTGTCCCTATCCTCCTGACTCTTTGCAAACGACGATGCAAACGTGTACCTCTCGTGGTTTGCTTCCACCTCTTGAGCTAGAGCCAAAGCCGTTGGCATGTCCTTCGGCTTTGCCGAGAAGAGGACATCTGTGAGGTTGCGCCTAAGTCCCGAAATAAATACACGGAGTGCATCATCCCGAAATTTGTCGCATAAAACTTTTGCCGCCGACAATTCGTACGACATTGTGACCTTGTTGGTGAGCAAGGTCAGTTTTTTTTCGACCTCGTCATAGTACTGCAAGAGTTTTAGGCTTCCCTGTGTGAGGGTGCCCATCTCCTGCTCGATTACGTGGATCTGGCGTTTGTCGCTGTATGTAAAATCGAGCCGATTTATGATCGCATCGAAATTCAACACAGTGCCGAACGAAGACAGCACTGCATCGGCAGGGCCTCTTATTTTACTCCTAATAATAATAACTGCCTGATAATGGCGGGAGCTATCCACATAATTTCTAAAAATATAATATGCGGCTACTGCCGCTTGCCGCCAAGAGACGTATGCATCCTGTGCTCCCGTAAATTCGGGCAGGCACTTAACGGCGTCCAGGGGCTCGTCACATTTAACATTATTTTTAATATCTATGGGCTCGTAGGCTTTAATCTGAGGGGCTTCCGCTTGGGTGGGAGCGATTTGTACCGCATTAACCTGGGCGGTCAGCTGCTGTATGGCTTGGCGTAGTTCGTTTTCCCTACGCTGGCTCTCCAGGGTTGCCTCTTGAACGGCATGGGCAACTGCCGCCTGTATGGTGGCTGTCATTTGTTCCAAACTAAAAGCCATGTTTACAGCTGAGGGAATATTAGCGCGTACACGTTTCGGTGTAGAAGTTCTGGCTGGGCCTTCGGTCTCAGAATCAGAGCCGCTGGAGATTTGTTTATTATTCCTATACTGCTGAAACGGATTGTTCATGAGGGTCTGCAATTACAAAATCGCCCTGAAGAGTAAAAGCATGGTCAAGCTGTATGCTTGTGCAGGCAGCTGGCCTGTCGAGGGGGACGCGGGGGCTGAGTCGCCGCTTTGCCACGATGAATGGGGGCTGTTCAGACTGAGTTGTTGCCCTGCCAGGCAGTGACAAGGTGAGGGGTGCGCGGGTACTGAGCCTCCGCTATGGCAAACCGAGAAAATGAAAAACAACAATTACCACACAAATGCATGCGCGACCGTATCGGGTTCGCGGATGTGGGGTGGGTAGACAATAAAACCAACAAGACTGCGAAGCTAACGCTGAGAATACAAGATATTCGGTCGGGATATTTAAAGTTTGTAATTTTTCCTTTATGACTGCACTAAAATATTGGTTTATCTATTTGCAAAAAAAAGAAAAAAGTATGCAAACAATACGCAATAATATTTGGTAATATTGTCAATATGTCACCATTAATAATATATTTGGTTAAAATATATTTATTATATAAGATTTAAAAAATTTTATGTTCTTCTTTTATTTTAAATTTATTATAAAAGAATTGTAAATGTCAATCAATTAATGAGAGTAAATTTACGAAATTAATGTGAAATGTCAATAATGGAACTGTAGAAATTTTTCTGGCAGTGTATTTGATTTTTTTTTTACAAAATGAATGCAGATAGAGGGCATGTGTGAATGAAAATGCTCACTTACATGATTCCCTAAATTTATTGCGATCCGTATTTTACGTTGAGCGCCAATTATTATTTAGTACGGGTCAGCTGGCGGGCAGGTCCCACGCAGTCAACAGTCCCAATTCCTATGGGCCACGGGTGCTGGATCCAGGGGGATCGCGAGTACTGGATGTTGGGGTATTATCCGGGTTAAGCCGGATTCTTGATGAGCCGGCTGGCTATTCCTATCCACTGAAGATTAGGAAGTTTACGTTGGAAGGGTGACTGCCCTTCT
This sequence comes from Drosophila subpulchrella, assembly GCF_014743375.2. Taxonomy (NCBI): domain Eukaryota; kingdom Metazoa; phylum Arthropoda; class Insecta; order Diptera; family Drosophilidae; genus Drosophila; species Drosophila subpulchrella. The sequence continues at coordinate 425,345 of NW_023665708.1, read as the reverse complement.
TTACCTGCTGGCCTAGAGACTCAGACAGTGTGAAAATAATAAGTTCTTAACGGCGGTATGCATGGGCATCCGGCTATGCATGGGCATCCGACCAGACGCTGTGTCAGCAGTTTTGGCCGGAGCGAGCTGTCGAACGAATGGTCATTGCCGCCGCTCGGTTAACTTAGTTAACTTACACAGCTCTGTCTGAAACTTTACATCACCTTTTCCTTCAGCTTCAAGGAAACCAGCATTGGCAAGACCAATCATCTCTGTTTTTTTTCGATTTTAGTGAAAAGCTGTCTTTCACAACACATATGGCTTGTCGCCCCACTGTCCAAACACCACATCGAGTTTTAAAAATTGCCGGCGTCCAACGCTGTTGGTCGTCGTGCGAATATGGTTGTCTCTTTCAACCGCTTGTGGGCACTGGGACTTGGCCACGCTCGCCACACTTGAAACAGACGATATTATTTCATTTCTTCTGTCCATTCGTCTTCGTAAAAGAATTTTTGTTCTGTGCTGCGACAAACGCCTTGGTATTGTCATCCTGCTCATTTGCGATTCCCCTTCGTTCGTCTTCTTCTTTGAGCTTAATGCAGAGAGTTTCAACCAGGGCAATACATCTCCGGTCTCGATTGCCACCACGAAATTTTCGAATTGTTCTGGAAGTCTTTACATTAAAACAAGGAAGAACGCTATAGTCGAGTACCTCGACTATCAGATACCCGTTACTCAGCTAAAGGGACCAAAGGAAAATGGGGATATTTAGCAGCAAATGGGCCACCTACCGGCGGTAGACAGATTTAAGCGTTGTGGGCGTTAGAGTGGGCGTGGCAAAGTTTTTTTTTTAATCAATAGATAGGTATTGACGAGACCAATAAATTTCGGTTAAAATTTTTTATCTAGCATGAAAATTGTGGGCGCCACAGAGTTGGGCGGTTTGTGGGCGTTAGAGTGGGCGTGGCATATTCGCGTAACAAACTTGCGCTGCGCTCAAGCCTACGGAATCTAAATCTGAAATTCCGTTTTTCCATCTTTGATATTTTCCGAGATATCCGCGTTCATATTTACGATTTTTTGAAGTTTGTGGGCGGTTTTTGGGCGTTAAACTGGGCGTGGCAAACTTTTCTTTAAGTCAATCGGTAGGTATTGAAGAATACATTTCAGTTAAACTTTTTGTTCTAGCATCAAAACTGTAGGAGCCACAGTTTTGGGCGTTTTGTGGGCGTTAGAGTGGGCGTGGCTCTCTTCATAAACAAACTTGCGCTGCGCAGGAATCTCAGGAATCTGCTTGCCTAATCCCAGTATTGTAGCTCTTATAGTTTCGGAGATCTCAGCGTTCATACGGACAGACGGACATGGCTAGATCGACTCGGCTAGTGATCCTGATCAAGAATATATATACTTTATGGGGTCCGACGAATCTAGTATACCCTTTTACTCTACGAGTAACGGGTATAAGAATTGTGCGTAGCTCCTCATTTAGGTCAATTCCAACTGAAATTAGACCATCCAGAACTTCCAGGAATTCGTTAATATAACTGGATATGTTTTGGCCATGTCCCATTCGCTTTCCAAGCCACTTCTTGTACAACTTTACCTTCCGTACCGGACCACGAGACTGGTGCAATTCTTTTAGCTTTTTCCATGCTTCTTACGAAGATTGACAATTTTATATGCAGGCCAACTGCGACGTTTTTACACATAATGTAATTGTCGCCAGAGCCTTTTGGTCTTGAGCACTCCAATCCGACGCCTTCAGGAGCATTTGTAGCAGTCAATTCTCCGGACGTTACACTCCACAACCCAGAATGCACCAACACAGATCGCATCTGTATGCTTCACGAATCACAGTTATTGTCTTCTAACTTATCTATTTGATAAAGACCACTCATATTTGTCTTTTGAGTTACACAAAGTTCCTAGCTTTTAAACACTCCAGTAGGTAGGTGCCAAAGGGGTACGAGTCAAACTTAATGCATTTATTTGTGATGGCCCAGCTCGGGCTTTAATGTGTGGAACACGCGAAACAATCGCGTTAAATGGTTGCATGAAGTGTACGCAGGTAGGGAAAAGGGTTAGCCACGTAACAACATTTTCAGACACTGCAGGTATATTACGTACTAACTCTGAGTTTAGGAATCGGACTTACCTAAATCATCACTTGCCTTTTTTTAAAAAAAACCCAACAACGTATAAAAGAGTTAGATATTGACATGATTGCTGTGTTTCCCGTTGACCCTATGCACCTGCTAGACCTAGGAGCTTGCAAAAATATGCTAAAATTTATTATTGAAGGAAAAACGAATGGATTTAAGGTAAAATAACTGAATGGCCTGCAATTTCAGAAGAATTGTTAGGTTTGAAGTCATTTCTTCCATTTGAGTTTGGCAGAAAGCCAAGGTCTCTTGATGAATTCCCAAGATAGAAAGCTATAGAATTTCGCCAGATTGCTCTTTATACAGGCATGATCATTTTTAAAAGTTTCGTTTCTGAATCCTGCTACAGACTTTTTATAATTTTTAGTTGCGCTTACAGATTACTATTAGATAAAGACTATGCATTGCTTTTAAATACAGCATTTGATATGTTAAACTATTTTGTAAAACAGTTTAGGGAAGTCTATCCTCCAGAATCGTTGACCTATAACGTACATAAAGTATTGCATTTGTCAGACTGTGTTAGGGAACAAGGGCATATAGCAGATTTTACTGCATATCGATTCGAAAACTTTTAAGAAAAGGTTAAGAAGAGCGTTAGGAAGCCTAATCAAATTTTAGAGCAGGTATCTAAAAAGTTTTCAACCCCTGTACCATCAGAGCAAACTAGGACAATTGGACCAAAACTAGATAAGCGTGGAAATGTTATCAAATATGTTTTCCCTGATTTCGCATTAACGGCTAATAAACCAGACAATATTTGCTGCCTTTACTCCGGTAGTGCAATTAAAATGTTAGGACTTGAAATTAGAGGGGATAAACTGTTATATTAAGGGTCAGCAACTTTCAAGCAAACGAGATTTTTTCACTGTGCCAATGGCAAGTTCGTCAATAGGGATTTTTTCGGTTGATTTTACCATTGGTGAAGCCATTGAACCTTATCAAGTTACAAATATTGTATTTAAATATCTGCGCCTGCCGTATGATGATAATGAACTAGTTTTAATACCTTTGTTCAGAGCAGATCGCCAGCGCCAAGTAATGCGCCCATAGGTGTACGACGGCAGCGCTCATTGCTTATCTTATGTCGCCTTCTTTCTTATACCACTAAAGCTGTCGCTTATCTTTTCAGCAACTACTTTGTAATCCTGCATATATCTATATGAAGATCTTGGAGCAAAGTTTTTTTTCACAGTCCGTCTGCCGCTCCGAATAAACGCTATGCATTTAATGTTACCTATTCGTGCGTGATTAATTATAAATATAATGGTGGCATATTTGTTGTCTTCCCCACAATCATTTGGTGACCCCGACATGATAGCAGTTTTTTCGGAGTCTGCAACTCGGTCTCTCGATTGTTTAATATAGTTTAAACAAACGCTTTGTTTCGCTGTCGTTACCCTTCAGTTCTGCAGTAGGGACGCGGTGATATGGCTCAACGCAAAAAGCTTTTTTTGTGCCTAAAACGCTGTGCCGCTGTTGACGTCAGCAGAGCAGTCGGCGCAGCCGTAGAAGACTGCCCACGAAAACGATCGTGCAACAAAGAGAGGCAGATATTCGGATATTTCCCTCTCTTTCTTGTCTTATAATCTGCCTGCACTCCGCGCTCGCAGAGACAAATTTCGGCCGGTCCGCTATTTTTTTTTTGCGTCTCTCCGTTATGTTCGGCTAGCGACTAATTTTCGGCGGAAAAATTTTCGTGGAGCAGCGACATGTGAATGCCCTAATATTTTAGGCTCATTATTGTGTATCGAAAATATAAAACTTATATTGTTTTATAAAAGTAAATTATTTGATTATAGTAAAATTAAGTAATTTGGATTTACTTATAATGTTATGTTTACTTATCATACATTTTTATTACAATATATTTTTTTAGTGTAATTATAGAAAATTAGTCCGTTAAAATTGATTTCAATATTTAAAACATTAGTAGTATTAGTATTAACATTTTTAGAAAATTCGTATTGTATTTTTTACTGAAGAAGTACAAATTATATAGTCGGATATTTTTCGCTTTAGAAAGGGTATAGGTGCAGTGGCACTCGCCAACATCGAAGAGAAAACAAAAGAAATCAAGTAAAGGGGTGAGAAGACTTCGTGCATTCTGTTTGAGTGATTGAAAGGGAAGCATCCATTTTAATTGTGCGCAGCAGAGTTACTTTAATCGTCTCTTTAAGTTAATATAATAAAGTCAGGTAAGTGCTACGTTAAGTTTAAGATGTTGTGCATTGATCTTAGTTTAAAGTACGTATATTTTGAAGGTATTCAATGGGTTCCGTTAGCCGAAAGTGGATGACGAAATGTTTTGTGGCAAAAAAAATCCCGCAAAGGGTTTATACACAGCTCTAAAAGGTAAATATACAAATAAACAAGTAAAACGCATTTTTTAATCATATCCCCATACATTTTTTAGGAGCGTTGGCCAAGGATTCGGAGGACCCGGACAAAGGTTTAAGGAAGGCGATGACCAATGTAAAAAGCCAATAACGTAACATAAAACTAGGCTTAATATAATAATTGTCCTTCAACAGATAACCTAAATAACACTATTTAATTAAAATGAATTTAAAAGTAAATAAAATGTATGTATTTTAAATTCTATATTTTCATTAGCGAAAACTCATGGAAAAATTCTGATTTTCCCAAGTGATTCACTTGGGACGTGTCCCTTGCAAGTGATTTTACAAGTGAAAACTCAAGGAAAAATTCTGATTTTCCCAAGTGATTCACTTGGGACGAGTCACCGGCACGTGACAGGCCATACGAAAAATGAGTATAGGGAACAAGTGAAATCCCGTAGGACTTCGAAAAATTTTCATTTGAATTTTCACTTGTGAAAATGCGGACATCCCATACAATTTTCTATATGGAGCGTCACTTGTTCTTCACTTGTGCACGAGGACATGTCCCAGGTGATTCCCAAGGTGATTCACAAGTGAAACTTTTTTTTTGGAACTGAAGGGTATCGTGCATTCGGTCACAAACACAAACATACATACATATGTGCATATAAAAGTGCACAGCCGGCCGTTTGATTTTTTGTACATTTTGCGCTGTGAAAAAAAACCAAAACTGAGTTGTGTAAATAATTCTTAACAAAGTGAATCGCAGTTAATCTTTGTTAATAGCGCATATTACATATATATATATATATACAAATAGCCATACATACATTCATTCGCCAGTTACATATATCCGCTGTTGCTAGGCAGGCAGTTTATCGGCAAGAACAACAACAACCAAGTTAAAGGTTCCGTTGCATTTCAGCGACGCTTGTTAACCTCTATATTTTCGCGGTAAAAGGTATACGGTGTTTAGTGCCTCTAACGCGGTCGGACATTTTATTTTATTTCATTTTTTTCTCGGTTTGGGCTCAAGTGACGTTGACTACTACCGAGTCAAAGCCCAATCGATTTTGCGGCAAATGAGCTCGATGAAATCTTATTTAAATTGGCGCGAATGGAATGGATCAATTTCTTAAACCAGGCATTTGATTCTGCGCAGACATCGTTGGAAAGACTGGATTTTGCAGAGATGTCGAGCGACCATCGGATTGAATTTGCCGAGGTTTTCATGGATGTGAAGGCGAAACTAAGCCGAGGCCTGGCTGCTCATCGCAAGTCACAATTGCCGGCTTCAACCGCTGCAAATTCAACATCTATTGACATGATTAATAATGCGTATCTTTCTTTTTGATCTTGGAAGCCTCGGTTGCCAAGTATGGAAATTGCTCGTTTTCATGGATCCTTTTCTGAGTGGCCGGATTTTCTGGCGACTTTCACTACGGTCATCGGAAATGATGATGAAATTGAAAAATTACAATATTTGCGTTCAAGTTTGGGCGGCGTGGCTCTAGAAACCATACGCTCGCTCGAACCCTCAAATGCGAATTATAAAAGAAGAAGGGATCGTCGAAGGGTCTTCGGGGGCTCAGTGATTGCATGAATTCGCATCTGCGAGTAATTCGAACCCTGGCCACTACGCAACAAATTTTGGATGGACTTTTAATTCACATCGTCTCTCGATAACTGGATGAGAAGTCGGGGGAAAAATGGGAAGAGGATTTGTCAATCACTGAGCTGTCTACCTGGGATGCTATGGAGTCGTTTTTGGAAAAGAGGTGCAGGATGGTGGAAAACTTGGATCAAGCCTTGGTAACTCAAACACCAGGCCAGCAGGTGGGAAAAAACTTGCACAAATATAACTAAAATACACTTATTGCTTTTGCTACTAACTCAAATCATTTGATATGTTTATTTTGCGATGCACGGGATCATTTTCCAAAGTGTTCTCGATTTTTAAATTTGAGTTCAAATCTTCGATATAGAGAAGCAAAGAAGTTGCCCCTTTGCCCCAACTGTAAGCGCAAGAGGCATAGTTTGCAGCAATGCAAGTCGACTCACTGCAAATATTGTCGCATGAAGCACCATTCATTATTACACATGAACCATGACCCATCCGCAACATCCACCTCATTTTCATCTCCATCATGCGAACCATCCTCGAGCTCTCAGCCATTACCATCCACTTCATCAGCATTAGCATCATGTTCGCATACATCATCGCATCCTGATCATCATTTACTAAGCCCTCTACCCACAGCCTCAAATATTTTGCCGATCGACTACATGTTGCATCCAACGGTTATTATCTACGTTAGAAATAGAATTGGAGCAGTTATGCCTTGCCGAGCAATTTTAGATTCGGCCTCCCAGCTAAACTTCATAACCTCTCGCTTAGCTACCCAACGAAAGAATCATAGAAGATCGCATAGAATAGGGATAGGAGAATCTTCCATGATCTCTGATAAGACTGTCGATATTCTTGTGCAATCACGGGATGCAAGCTATCTTGCGGCATTCAGAGCGGTTGTGACTCACAGTATTACTGATTATTAGTGATGATCAGCCCCATTTCAATATAAATGCAACATCATGGAGGATACCGCAAAGCGTTTCGCTCGCAGATCCTCATTTCAATCAATCACAACGAGTTGACCTTTTACTTGGGTCTGGGTTGTTTTTCGAAATAATTTCTATGGGACAAATTCATTTGGATAGGGCTTTGCCAACTCTTCAGAACACCAAACTTGGTTGGATAGTCTCTGGAGGGTTATAATGGAACATGCAAACTCATAAATCGGTTTTACAAGCCAGCATCAAGGACCCAGCTGATCATTCCGATGACACACTTGCCGCCATTGTAAAGCGATTTTGGGAAATTGAGGACTTCACTTCGTCTAAGCCATCTTTATTGCCGGAAGACTTGCGATGTGAGCAACTTTTCACTGAAAATTGCACTAGACTTGGAAACGGCCAATACTCTGTTCGTCTCTTGCCCACTTCCGGATTCGAATCTCTAGGTGATTCTTACTGCTTGGCTCGTCGTCTTACCAAGAGTTTGGAAGATAAAATAGATAGAAACCCAGCCCTGAAAGCTCAGTACTCAGCATTTTTGAGGGAGTATATCGATCTAGGTCACATGTCTCTTGTAATTTATTTTGTATTAAACTAATCCGACGCCAAACCGAAATGTTTGTAAATAAAACAAATTTACATATAACTACATATGTACATACATATAAAAAACAACGGCTACACTCGCAACTGTGTTTTACTACTGTGTTTACTAGTCTTATTTACATATATATAGATCTCATAATGCTGTCATATGTTAAAAAAACCACAGCTAGCAAGAGTTTTGTTATAAAACACATTAAGAACAGTTTAAAACTTACTTTTTTTGATCCGTCCACCGTACACTTCAACGCAGCTCGCCAAATTCAAGGGGTGGAGACGAATGGCAAGTGCATTCGATAGCATTGGTGCATCCCTGAGTTGCAATTTAGTGTTTCCTTTTTGATTTTATAAACTTAATTTATTTTAAATTACTTTTCATAAACCTACAACTAAACATCTACCAATTTTTCAATATACTTACCTTTATTTTGACAAAGTACGCAATAAATTATTTTTTTTTAAATTTCGATTTCGATATATGTATATTTAAGATATCGAAATTTTTACCAATTTTTTTTTTTATTTACTTTTTGCATTTAAATTTACTTATTTATATGTTTTTAAAGGTCATTGTATGTTACACACTATTATTTATTTTAATCATTATTATTTTGGCCATTTAAGAGTTACAATCTGCTAATGTTTTTATATTTTGACATATTTAAGTATAGTTAAAATTGTATTTTTTCACTAGCAACGTTAACTAAGTTTTTGCTTTTTGATTAGGTTTTAAATGTTCGGGGAGAACCAATTTTTATATATAAGTTTGTTTTAAAAATAAATTTCTTTGCGCTTGCCTCTCAGGGAATGTTTCCCCCTGAATTTGTCCTATGGAATTTCCTATGTACACGAGCAGCGAACGCTTCGTCGAAAAAATTCCCCCTGAAACCCCCTGAATTTTTCCTATGGAAATTATTGTGGAATCAAGCACCACATGCCTGACGGTCCGACTGGGCAGTAGATCCTTTATATACTGCGAAAGTCCCAGGGAAATTGCTCCTAGCTCTCCCTCACGCTCTATCTCCATGCCCAATAAAATGCTTGGTGAGCTTTTGTCCACGCATTCGAAATACTTTGAGATACTCGATTTAATTCTGAGCAGATCCTCTTTTGACTTACAGGCTACCAGGATGTTATCAACATATTTCCAGTCTGCTTGTAAAGACCATGTTTCGTTCTTACAAGCAATGAAGCCGAGTTTAACCAGGGTACTGTCAAGCATGGAATTCCATTCCCTTCCTGACTGCTTTAATCCGTATATCGCCTTCTTGAGAAAAAAAATTTTTCCAGGACGACTCTGATCGATATAGCCCTCCGGTTGCTTCATGTATACCATCTCAATAAGGGTGCTGTTTAAGTACGCTGAACATACGTCCATCTGATGGACATACAGACCGAGCTCTGCTGCTAAGGCCAATATAAAACGCTCACGCCTGCAATCTGGAGAGAAAGTCTCTTGATAGTTAACGCCGTACTGCTGGGAGCATCCGTTTGCAACCAGAAGTGCCTTGAAACGTTCTATTTTGACATCCTTGTCGCGCTTAACGTTAAATTTCTTGGTAAATCTGCCATCTGCCAGGTCTGGTTTGCGAGAAGAGAATCGTATTTCCTTTGCATAGTATCACGCCATTCGAATGCATAAGGACTGCTCATAGCCTCTTAAAATGTTGCTGGTATTGGGACATATTTTGACACTAAGGCACCGAGGATGTTGTACTGCTTTTTGGGACGACCAGGCTTGTCAGTCCGGATGAGCTTCGGCCGACCAGGTCCTACACGTATCTCATTTTGTCATCTTTCTCATCTTTTTCTTCCCCAATCTTTGTATCCTCATCGTTTTCGTTCTTGACCTTTTCGTTCTTATCTTTTTCGTCAGATTCCGATGCACTCTCGAAATGATCGGAGCTGTCATCTCCACCAGTTTCGCTTGAGTCGTGACCAATCCTATCAGGCTCCGGAAAAATATTGAAAGCAGCTTTATCGTCGTCTACTGCATAATGATTTTCATCAAATAGGACATCTCTTTTTTCGACTACTAGTCGCGTAGTTGAATCGCGCAGACGATAACCTTTAGCCGCCACCGAGTACCCAACCATTATATACTCCTTGCCTTTTGGTTGAATCTTGCTTCCTTTTCGTGGACCCTTGTCAAGAGCAACTGCAATAGAACACAATACCTTTAGATGATTTATACACGGTTTCTTATCAGTCCACGCTTCTATTGGGGTCATGCTCTGGTTGGAGAACGATTTCGTAAGTAAACAGCTGTGTCTACAGCCTCAGCCCATAAGGATTCGCATAATCCTGACTGCACGAGTAGGCATCTAGACATTTCCACTAATGTCCTATTAGCCCTCTCAGCAACTCCATTCTGCTGTGGTGAGTAACCGTTCAACCAGATTCTTAAACCAGATATAACTGGATATGTTTTGGCCATGTCCCATTCGCTTTCCACGCCACTTCTTATACAACTGTACCTTCCGTACCGGACCACTAGGCTGGTGCACTTCTTTTAGCTTTTCCCATGCTTCTGACGAAGATTGACAATTTTTTATGTGGCCAACTGCGATTTTTTTACACTTAATGTAATTGTCGCCAAAGCCTTTTGGTCTTGAGCACTCCAATCGACGCCTTCAGGAGCATTTGTAGCAGTCAATTCTCCGGACGTTACACTCCACAACCCAGAATGCACCAACACAGATCGCATCTGTATGCTCCACGAATCATAGTTATTGTCTTCTAACTTATCTATTTGATATAGACCACTCATATTTGTCTTTTGAGTTACATAAAGTTCCTAGCTTTTAAACACTCTTCTGATTTAACCGTGCCTGGGCCCATAACCTATTGAACTGGCAAATCTTATAATTGAATCCGCTGTGCGTGCGTTCACATGAAGAGTTTATTTGCAACTCACTTAAAAGAAGATTACAATTATCATACATTGTCGATGCTCATCTTCGTAAGAGCGAGATGACTCTAAAGTACATGCCAGCATTGCCAGAGTTCTTTAAACCAGGGGTCGGCAGCGGCCTATCTAGTGAGCATAGGGAAGTGTTCTGCCCATCCTCTGCTCGCTCACGTATAACGTAGATGTTCGTGTGACTTCGGCATGGGTCTTCGGGTCTTTTTTTTTCTCAGCTTCGGCGCTCTTTTTTGCTGCTGCGGCGTCACAGAGCGACAGAAATCAAAATCACTTGCTGTTCAGCCTTCGACAGAGAAAGACCACGCTGCTCAAGTTTTTGATACACACCGAGAAAAATAAAACTCAATGAAAATTGGGAAATGCAATATTTCTTTATAGATAATATTGATAGGGACGCAGAATGCGTAATATGTAATTTTATTTTACCAATAAGTAAATTATATAATATAAAAAGACATAATTCTCTTAAACATTCGAACTTTAAGGATTTAATTAAGGGGCGTGAAGAAAAATTGTTAGAGCTAAAAGCGAAATATTTTATATTATATGTTGCCCATACCATTCCCAATAAAGACAATTAAGCTTTGAAAAAAGCGTTAGCTTTGGCAAAGCAATGCCGCTCATTCACCGATGGAATTTTTTTTTTAAATTTAATGACAGACGTCATTAAATGTTTTGGAGAAAATGAAAGAGGAATTTTAGAATGGTGCGAAAACATTGCGTTCTCCCCAAGGACCATTTCCCGCAGAACTGAAAAAATCAGCCAATTTATTTTTTCGGCAACAAAAGATAAACTCTTAAACTGCAAATAATTTCTATTTGCCTTGATGAAAGTACTGACATAAATAATATTTGCCAACTAATAATATATATAAAATTTGTGGATGAAAATATTAATTGTTATGAGACTCTTTGGGCTGTTGTTTCTCTTCACGGACATGTAACGGGGCAAATTTTTTCGATACGTTTTTAAAAACTGTTTTATTGGAAAGTAATAAAAGTAAGCTAAGTTGCGTTTGCACAGATGGAGCAAAAGTAATGACTGGAAAAAACAAAGGCCTAGCAAGTCTTTTATAAAAAAATGGATTTTCTTGCCCCTTCATTCATTGCGTTATCCACCAAGAAGCCCTATTCGCCAAGGAATTAAAAATGGTTAACGTTATGAGCACTTGCGTTAAAATAATAAGTAAAATAAGAGGTGGTCATAATAGTTTAACACATAGAAAATTTAAGACATTTATTGAGGAGCTATGAGGAGATGGCTAAGTCGGAGAAAATGTTTAAATCGCCTTTTTGATTTAAGAAGTGAAGCAACCAGTTTTTTGAAAACTTTAGGAACTGACGGCGAGACACTTTTCAACGCTTTTGAAAATGCAGACATTTTGTTAGATTTTGCTTTTGGTGTGACATTACTTCATTATTAAATGATCTCAATTTATGCCTTCAAGGAAGAAATAAACTAATTTTTGACTTAATGCATTTAATAAATATGTTTCATAGAAAACTTGTAATCTTAATTAATCAATTAGAGAATAAGAAATTAGATAGTTTTGAGAAAACAAACGCAAAATTTTTAGAATTAAATATCAGTAGCTTAGAAAAAGTTGATCAATTCGTATTCCTAATTAAGTCTCTGCATAAGAACATAGAAAATAGATTCCAAGATCTGAATTCCATAAAATATCCTTTTGATTTGCATAATTTTCCACTAACACGTGATATTAGTAATTTAGACGATTTAGTACGAGAAGAGCTAATTTTTTTAAGAAATGATTTCAACATTCCGTTTGAAACGGGAAAAAATTTTTGGGTCTTGATTGAGGATAGGAAATATCCGAACCTCAAAAATGATATTTATAAGCTTTACTCCATGTTTGGGAAATAATTCCCATTATCTATGGTTTTTAACTTTTGTGTTTTCTTTTGTTATTTGGTATCGAAATACTTTGAGATACTCGATTTAATTCTGAGCAGATCCTCTTTTGACTTACAGGCTACCAGGATGTTATCAACATATTTCCAGTCTGCTTGTAAAGACCATGTTTCGTTCTTACAAGCAATGAAGCCGAGTTTAACCAGGGTACTGTCAAGCATGGAATTCCATTCCCTTCCTGACTGCTTTAATCCGTATATCGCCTTCTTGAGAAAAAAAATTTTTCCAGGACGACTCTGATCGATATAGCCCTCCGGTTGCTTCATGTATACCATCTCAATAAGGGTGCTGTTTAAGTACGCTGAACATACGTCCATCTGATGGACATACAGACCGAGCTCTGCTGCTAAGGCCAATATAAAACGCTCACGCCTGCAATCTGGAGAGAAAGTCTCTTGATAGTTAACGCCGTACTGCTGGGAGCATCCGTTTGCAACCAGAAGTGCCTTGAAACGTTCTATTTTGACATCCTTGTCGCGCTTAACGTTAAATTTCTTGGTAAATCTGCCATCTGCCAGGTCTGGTTTGCGAGAAGAGAATCGTATTTCCTTTGCATAGTATCACGCCATTCGAATGCATAAGGACTGCTCATAGCCTCTTAAAATGTTGCTGGTATTGGGACATATTTTGACACTAAGGCACCGAGGATGTTGTACTGCTTTTTGGGACGACCAGGCTTGTCAGTCCGGATGAGCTTCGGCCGACCAGGTCCTACACGTATCTCATTTTGTCATCTTTCTCATCTTTTTCTTCCCCAATCTTTGTATCCTCATCGTTTTCGTTCTTGACCTTTTCGTTCTTATCTTTTTCGTCAGATTCCGATGCACTCTCGAAATGATCGGAGCTGTCATCTCCACCAGTTTCGCTTGAGTCGTGACCAATCCTATCAGGCTCCGGAAAAATATTGAAAGCAGCTTTATCGTCGTCTACTGCATAATGATTTTCATCAAATAGGACATCTCTTTTTTCGACTACTAGTCGCGTAGTTGAATCGCGCAGACGATAACCTTTAGCCGCCACCGAGTACCCAACCATTATATACTCCTTGCCTTTTGGTTGAATCTTGCTTCCTTTTCGTGGACCCTTGTCAAGAGCAACTGCAATAGAACACAATACCTTTAGATGATTTATACACGGTTTCTTATCAGTCCACGCTTCTATTGGGGTCATGCTCTGGTTGGAGAACGATTTCGTAAGTAAACAGCTGTGTCTACAGCCTCAGCCCATAAGGATTCGCATAATCCTGACTGCACGAGTAGGCATCTAGACATTTCCACTAATGTCCTATTAGCCCTCTCAGCAACTCCATTCTGCTGTGGTGAGTAACCGTTCAACCAGATTCTTAAACCAGATATAACTGGATATGTTTTGGCCATGTCCCATTCGCTTTCCACGCCACTTCTTATACAACTGTACCTTCCGTACCGGACCACTAGGCTGGTGCACTTCTTTTAGCTTTTCCCATGCTTCTGACGAAGATTGACAATTTTTTATGTGGCCAACTGCGATTTTTTTACACTTAATGTAATTGTCGCCAAAGCCTTTTGGTCTTGAGCACTCCAATCGACGCCTTCAGGAGCATTTGTAGCAGTCAATTCTCCGGACGTTACACTCCACAACCCAGAATGCACCAACACAGATCGCATCTGTATGCTCCACGAATCATAGTTATTGTCTTCTAACTTATCTATTTGATATAGACCACTCATATTTGTCTTTTGAGTTACATAAAGTTCCTAGCTTTTAAACACTCTTCTGATTTAACCGTGCCTGGGCCCATAACCTATTGAACTGGCAAATCTTATAATTGAATCCGCTGTGCGTGCGTTCACATGAAGAGTTTATTTGCAACTCACTTAAAAGAAGATTACAATTATCATACATTGTCGATGCTCATCTTCGTAAGAGCGAGATGACTCTAAAGTACATGCCAGCATTGCCAGAGTTCTTTAAACCAGGGGTCGGCAGCGGCCTATCTAGTGAGCATAGGGAAGTGTTCTGCCCATCCTCTGCTCGCTCACGTATAACGTAGATGTTCGTGTGACTTCGGCATGGGTCTTCGGGTCTTTTTTTTTCTCAGCTTCGGCGCTCTTTTTTGCTGCTGCGGCGTCACAGAGCGACAGAAATCAAAATCACTTGCTGTTCAGCCTTCGACAGAGAAAGACCACGCTGCTCAAGTTTTTGATACACACCGAGAAAAATAAAACTCAATGAAAATTGGGAAATGCAATATTTCTTTATAGATAATATTGATAGGGACGCAGAATGCGTAATATGTAATTTTATTTTACCAATAAGTAAATTATATAATATAAAAAGACATAATTCTCTTAAACATTCGAACTTTAAGGATTTAATTAAGGGGCGTGAAGAAAAATTGTTAGAGCTAAAAGCGAAATATTTTATATTATATGTTGCCCATACCATTCCCAATAAAGACAATTAAGCTTTGAAAAAAGCGTTAGCTTTGGCAAAGCAATGCCGCTCATTCACCGATGGAATTTTTTTTTTAAATTTAATGACAGACGTCATTAAATGTTTTGGAGAAAATGAAAGAGGAATTTTAGAATGGTGCGAAAACATTGCGTTCTCCCCAAGGACCATTTCCCGCAGAACTGAAAAAATCAGCCAATTTATTTTTTCGGCAACAAAAGATAAACTCTTAAACTGCAAATAATTTCTATTTGCCTTGATGAAAGTACTGACATAAATAATATTTGCCAACTAATAATATATATAAAATTTGTGGATGAAAATATTAATTGTTATGAGACTCTTTGGGCTGTTGTTTCCCTTCACGGACATGTAACGGGGCAAATTTTTTCGATACGTTTTTAAAAACTGTTTTATTGGAAAGTAATAAAAGTAAGCTAAGTTGCGTTTGCACAGATGGAGCAAAAGTAATGACTGGAAAAAACAAAGGCCTAGCAAGTCTTTTATAAAAAAATGGATTTTCTTGCCCCTTCATTCATTGCGTTATCCACCAAGAAGCCCTATTCGCCAAGGAATTAAAAATGGTTAACGTTATGAGCACTTGCGTTAAAATAATAAGTAAAATAAGAGGTGGTCATAATAGTTTAACACATAGAAAATTTAAGACATTTATTGAGGAGCTATGAGGAGATGGCTAAGTCGGAGAAAATGTTTAAATCGCCTTTTTGATTTAAGAAGTGAAGCAACCAGTTTTTTGAAAACTTTAGGAACTGACGGCGAGACACTTTTCAACGCTTTTGAAAATGCAGACATTTTGTTAGATTTTGCTTTTGGTGTGACATTACTTCATTATTAAATGATCTCAATTTATGCCTTCAAGGAAGAAATAAACTAATTTTTGACTTAATGCATTTAATAAATATGTTTCATAGAAAACTTGTAATCTTAATTAATCAATTAGAGAATAAGAAATTAGATAGTTTTGAGAAAACAAACGCAAAATTTTTAGAATTAAATATCAGTAGCTTAGAAAAAGTTGATCAATTCGTATTCCTAATTAAGTCTCTGCATAAGAACATAGAAAATAGATTCCAAGATCTGAATTCCATAAAATATCCTTTTGATTTGCATAATTTTCCACTAACACGTGATATTAGTAATTTAGACGATTTAGTACGAGAAGAGCTAATTTTTTTAAGAAATGATTTCAACATTCCGTTTGAAACGGGAAAAAATTTTTGGGTCTTGATTGAGGATAGGAAATATCCGAACCTCAAAAATGATATTTATAAGCTTTACTCCATGTTTGGGAAATAATTCCCATTATCTATGGTTTTTAACTTTTGTGTTTTCTTTTGTTATTTGGTATTTTATAACTTTTATATTTTTTCCCACGCTTTAAAGTAAAAAAAAATATACCCCCAATATTGTTAAAAATATTTTTGCTCAGTGCAAAGCAGAGAAACGTCAGGCGACAGAGCGCTGCGCGCCAACTTCGTGTTTTTTACACTCACACTAATGCAATGCAAACTTGCGATGGTATGTGTGTGCCGACCACTGCTTTAAACGCATTTTATTTTCTACACTTTTTAATATTTTTCCATCGGTTTGGGAAATGGCTCTAGCGAAACATTTCTTGCACCTGTTTTTTATTATTTGGTATTTTATATAAGTTATTAAAAGTTTTTTATGCAGTGCGATTTTGAATACAGAGATATCCATTAAGTCAGCGATAATTGCTGGCTCTTGTTCGTGTTATAATATATCTTCATTGTTTAACATGTTGTTATTAAAAACATCAATTAAATTTTGTAGGTCGAATGTCAATAATCGTAAGCGTTGTTTTTATTGGTAACTCTTGATCAATAAGAACATTTTTAAAATATTCAGAGCGAGATTATTTTTCTTTAAACAATTTTGAATTGATAATAAATTGTTTATTATTACTTTCAATCAGGTCAAATATTTTATTTTGTACTTTAATGAAATCATTGTTCAGGCCCACTGTCCGGCGAATCTGGACCCCGGCACCTCTATACAATTGCACCGCTCTCCTAGTGCACCGCTCTCTACCCCCCGGCGTTACATTTTGGTTCTTAGAGCCGGATCTTGAAACAAGATAAGTTAAACGTTTTCATCTTATTAATTGCCTGTCTTCAGTCAGCCACTCGAAAATAAAATTCGTTTGACTTTCTGTACGATTTGTCCAAAATCCGACAACGGCAATTAATAAATTACTTCGCCATTATTTCTTCGATTTTCCATTTGCTACGTGTGGCCATATTGCCCAATTTTCCGACTTATTTTTTAATTCCATTTGGCCGTACATCCATACATACAACCACTTATATAAAATCGAGGAAAAAAAATCAATATACCCTCTGCAAGGGTATAAAAAGTTCAAGCTTAGAAAAAATATTGTGCAAATATATGCCAAGCATACAGTGAGAATTATTTAATTTCTAGTGTTCTGCCAATTCAGGCCCCCAAAACTTTCCAAGACTTTCTCACTGTATGTATATCCGCAGCCGCTAAAATACTTCCAAATATTTTTAGTTTTTCCAAATACAGTCCATATGCAAAGAAATCGAAAACGTCCACCGCAACACTTACCAGCCGGTATTTATTAATTAATAAATATAAAATCTGTGAACTTTACATACATACATATTCATATCTACATACATATACATATCTACATACATATACATATCTACATACATATCAATATCTACATACAGACATACCTACATACATTCACATATCATTTGAATTCCCGCCATCCCGTTCCCACTAATTATAGTTTTCCGTCGGCTAATCCGTTTAATTATAATAAAATAAAACTTACACATTTTTTTTGGTCATTGTGTTTTATTTAACAACCACCAAACGATTTAGTATTTTTTTTGGTATTAGGTAATTACTACGTAAAAGTTATTTTATCCAAGGAAAATAATAACAGCACTCCACCGCATGCGTAGCATCCTCCGTCCACCAATTTGTTTTAGTATTTTTCTTCCCTCGGAATATTAAATAAAATTAAAAGAATAAACTAGTACTTAATAATCAACAAATAGCATCCAACAAATTATTGGCATATTTTGTACTTTTTTCTTCACTCTGAAGATTAAATAAGGGCGAAATAACACTATTACACCACAGGGGACTATAACATTAAATAATATCAAATAATTTCAAAGTAAAAAATATTACCAGCACTAAACAAAAAATATACCAAGCCCGATCCCAATTATACCATATTACAATATACATATAACAAAAAGGATAAATACCATAGTATTTTTTCTCCACGGGTGATATACGAACTCCTTCATCACCGCCCCTAATCCGTATTATTGGGCTTAATTCCGTAAGCAGGTCGGTACGTGCTCCAATTTCTATTTCTCCGATCCACGACTTTTATTGTCGACACCTCGTTTCACTGTTCCAGAAGTGGCCCAGGTTTCCTATTTATTCGACATAAGAAAAGGCGAGCAGATTCTGACCCAAAAATGGTATTTTTTTTAAATGTCCGTTGGAAGTGACAACAACAAGTTGTCTATTCCTCCTGCCGTAGTCCCAGGCATATCCGTAAATCCGCCCACACCCGAACTAACCGCTAAGTCCTCGTCCTCCCGAATTACAGCGGCGGAAAAACACTTGAAGTTTGTGCTTTGAAACAGGTATAGATTGCCAATTCTGTTGGCACTGACAATGCATTCAACATAAAACACGTTCTTCAAGGTTAATGTACACAGCTCTGTCTGAAACTTTACATCACCTTTTCCTTCAGCTTCAAGGAAACCAGAATTGGCAAGACCAATCATTTCTGTTTTTTTCGAATTTTGTGAAAAGCTGTCTTTCACAACACATATGGCTTGTCGGCCCACTGTCCAAACACCACATCGAGTTTTAAAAATTGCTGGCGTCCAACGCATTGAGCAAGCTGCACTGTCGATTCGATCCACTGTTGGTCGTCGTGCGAATATGGTTGTCTCTTTGAACCGCTTGTGGGCACTGGGACTTTACTTGTCCACGCTCGCCACACTTGAAACAGACGATATTATTTCATTTCTTCTGTCCATTCGTCCTCGTATAAGAATTTTTGTTCTGTGCTGCGACAAACGCCTTGGTATTGTCATTCTGCTCATTTGCGATTCCCCTTCGTTCGCCTTCTTCTTTGAGCTTAATGCAGAGAGTTTCAAACGAGGGGAATTCATCTCTGGTCTCGATTGCCACTACGAAATTTTCGAATTGTTCTGGAAGACTTTACAGAAAAAAACAATTGTGCGTAGCTCCTCATTTAGGTCAATTCCAACTGAAATTAGACCATGCAGAATTTCCAGGAACTCGTTGATATAACTGGATATGTTTTGGCCATGTCCCATTCGCTTTTCAAGCCACTTCTTGTACAACTGTACCTTCCGTACCGGACCATGAGGCTGGTGCATTTATTTTAGCTTTTTCCAAGCTTCTGGCGAAGATTGACAATTTTTTATGCGGGCCAACTGCGACGTTTTTACACTTAATGTAATTGTCGCCAAAGCCTTTTGGTCTTGAGCACTAAAATCGTCGCCTTCAGGAGCACTTGTAGCAGTCAATTCTCCGGACGTTACACTCCACAACCCAGAATGCACCAACACAGATCGCATCTGTATGCTTCACGAATCACAGTTATTGTCTTCTAACTTATCTATTTGATATAGACCACTCATATTTGTCTTTTGAGTTACACAAAGCTCCTAGCTTTTAAACACTACGATAGGTAGATGACAAAGGGGTACGAGTCAAACTTAATGCATTTATTTGTGATGGCCCAGCTCGGGCTTTAATATGCGGAACACGGGGGACAAACGCGTTAAATGGTTGCATGAAGTGTACGCAGGTAGGGTTTTCCCTAGGGTTAATCACGTAACTACATTTTCAGACACTGCAGGTATATTACGTACTAACTCTGAGTTTAGGAATCGGAATTACCTAAATAATCACTTGCCTTTTTTTTAAAGAAACCCCACTTATTATTGAAGGAAAAACGAAGGGATTTAAGGTAAAAAAACTGAACGACCTGCAATTTCAGAAAAACTGTTAGGTTTGAAGTCATTCCATTCCATTCCATTCTTCCATTTGAGTTTGGCAGAAAGCCAAGGTCTCTTGATGAATTCCCAAGATAGAAAGCTATAGAATTTCGCCAGATTGCTCCTTATACAGGCATGATCATTTTTAAAAGTTTCGTTTCTGAACCCTGCTAAAGACTTTTTATCCCTTTTAGTTGCGCTTACAGGTTACTATTAGATAAAGACTATGCATTGCATTTAAATACAGCAAATGATATGTTAAACTATTTTGTAAAACAGTTTAGGAAAGTCTATCCTCCAGAATCGTTGACCTACAACGTACATAATGTATTGCATTTGACAGACTGTGTTAGGGAACAAGGGCATATAGCAGATTTTACTGCATATCGATTCGAAAACTTTTTACAAAAGGTTAAGAAGAGCGTTAGGAAGCCTATTACAATTTTAGAACAGGTGGCTAAGAAGTTTTCTACCCCTGTTCCATCAGACCAAACTAGGACAATTGGACCAAAACTAGATAAGCGTGGAAATGTTATCAAATATGTTTTCCCTGATTTCGTATTAACGGCTAATAAACCAGACAATATTTGCTGCCTTAACTCCGATAGTGCAATTAAAATTTTAGGATTTTAAATTAGAGGGGATACCTGTTATATTGAGGGTCAGCAACTTTCAAGCAAACGAGATTTGTTCACTGTGCCAATGGCAAGTTCGTCAATAGGGATTTTTTCAGTTGATTTTACCATTGGTGAAGCCATTGAATCTTATCCAGTTACATATATTGTATTTAAATATCTGCGCCTGCCGTGTGATGATAATGAACTAGTTTTAATACCTTTGTTCGGAGCAGATCGCCAGCGCCTAGTCATGCGCCCATAGGTGTACGACGGCACCTGCAGCGCTCGTTGCTTATCTTTTGTCGCCTTCTTTCTTATACCACTAAAGCTGTCGCTTATATATTCAGCACCTACTTTGTAAGCCTTCATATATCTATATGAAGATATTGGAGCCAAGTTTTTATACCCGTTACTCGTAGAGTAAAAGGGTATACTAGATTCGTCGGAAAGTATGTAACAGGCAGAAGGAAGCGTTTCCGACCCCATAAAGTATATATATTCTTGATCAGGATTACTAGCCGAGTCGATCTAGCCATGTCCGTCTGTCCGTCTGTCTGTCTGTCCGGATGAACGCTGAGATCTCGGAAACTATGAGAGCTAGGCTATTGAGATTTGGCGTGCAGATTCCTGAGCTTCTTACGCAGCGCAAGTTTGTTTCAGTAGAGTGCCACGCCCACTCTAACGCCCACAAACCGCCCAAAACTGTGGCTCCTACAGTTTTGATGCTCGAGTAAAATTAAAAAAAAAAATTTCCTCTTATCAATACCTATCGATTGACCCAAAAAAAGTTTGCCACGCCCACTTTAACGCCCACAAACTTCAAAAAATCGTAAGTATGAACGCGGATATCTCGGAAACCATCGAAAATAGAGAATTGGGATCTCAGATTTAGATTCCGTAGCCTTGTACGCAGCGCAAGTTTCTTATGCGAATATGCCACGCCCACTCTAACGCCCACAAGCCGCCCCAGCCTGTGGCGCCCACAATTTTCATGCTAGATACAAAATTTTAACTGAAATGTATTGGTCTCGTCACTACCTATCGATTGATCCAAAAAAATGTTGCCAAGCCCACTCTAACGCCCATAACGCTTAAGTCTGTCTACCGCCGGTAGGTGGCGCATTTCAATCTCGCTTTGCTGCTTCCATATCTCCATTTCCCTTTGGTCCCTTTAGCTGAGTAACGGGTATCTGATAGTCGAGGTACTCGACTATAGCGTTCTTCCTTGTTTTTTCACAGTCCGTCTGCCGCTCCGAATAAACGCTATGCACTTAATATAACCTATTCGTGCGTCAGTTTTTTTCGGAGTCTGCAACTCGGTCTCGCGATTGTTTAATATAGTTTAAACAAACGCTTTGTTTCGCTGTCGTTATCGTGCATTCGGCCACAAACACGAACATACACATATGTGCATATAAAAGTGCACAGCCGGCCGTTTGATTTTTTGTACATTTTGCTGACTGAGTTGTGCAAATAATTCTTAACAAAGTGAATCGCAGTTAATCTTTGTTAATAGCGCATATTACATATATATATATATATACAAATAGCCATACATACATTCATTCGCCAGTTACATATATCCGCTGTTGCTAGGCAGACAGTTTATCGGCAAGAACAACAACAACCAAGTTAAAGGTTCCGTTGCATTTCAGCGACGCTTGTTAACCTCTACATTTTCGCGGTAAAAGGTATACGGTGTTTAGTGCCTCTAACGCGGTCGGACATTTTATTTTATTTCATTTATTTTTCTCGTGATTGAAAAACGTCTGATACGGAAAACTCGGTTCGGGCTCAAAATGAATCCACAAGTGTCGTTGACTACTACCGAGTCAAAGCCCAATCGATTTTGCGGCAAATGAGCTCGATGAAATCTTATTTAAATTGGCGCGAATTGAATGGATCAATTCCTTAAATCAGGCATTTGATTCTGCGCAGACATCGTTGGAAAGACTGGATTTTGCAGAGATCTCGAGCGACCATCGGATTGAATTTGCCGAGGATTTCATGGATGTGAAGGCGAAACTAAGCCGAGGCTTGGCTGCTCATCGCAAGTTACAATTGCCGGCTTCAACCGCTGTAAATTCAACATCTATTAACATTATTAATAATGCGGATCTTTCTTTTCGATCTAGGAAGCCTCGGTTGCCAAATATGGAAATTGCTCGTTTTCATGGATCCTACTCTGAGTGGCTGGATTTTCTTGTGACTTTCACTACAACTACAATATTTGCGTTCGAGTTTGGGCGGCGTGGTTCTGGAAACCATACGCTCGCTCGAACCCTCAAATGCTTATTATAAAAAGGCTATGATTTTGCTGGTTAATCGATGTGATAACAAAGTTTTACACTTTCAGGCACACGTTCAGGCAATAATCGGTTTAATGGGTGTCGAGAAGGGATCGTCGAAGGGTCTTCGGGGGCTCAGTGATTGCATGAATTCGCATCTGCGAGCAATTCGAACCCTGGCCACTACGCAACAAATTTTGGATGGATTTTAATTCACATCGTCACTCGGAAACTGCATCAGAAGTCGCGGGAAAAATGGGAAGAGGGTTTGTCAATCACTGAGCTGTCTACCTGAGATGCTATCGAGTCGTTTTTGGAAAAGAGGTGCAGGACGGAAAACTTGGATCAAGCCAGCAGGTGGGAAAAAACAAATAACCAAAACACACTTATTGCTTTTGCTACTAAATCAAAACATTTTATATGTTTATTTTGTGATGCACGGGATCATTATTTGTCAAAGTGATCTCGATTTTTAAATTTGAGTCCGAATCTTCGATATAGAGAAGCAAAGAAGTTGCACATTTGCCTCAACTGTTTGCGCAAGTGGCATAGCTTGCAGCAATGCAAGTCGACTCACTGCAAATATTGTCGCATGAAGCACCATTCAATATTACACATGAACCATGACCAATCCGCAACATCCACCTCATTTTCATCTCCAACATGCGATCTATCCTCGAGCTCTCAGCCATTACCATCTACTTCATCAGCATTAGCATCATGTTCGCATACATCATCGCATCCTGATCATCATTTACTAAGCCCTCCACCCGCAACCTCAAATATTTTACCGATTAACTACATGTTGCTTTCAATGGCTATTATCTACGTTAGAAATAGAATTGGAGCATTTATGCCTTGCCGAGCAATTTTAGATTCGGCCTCCCAGCTAAACTTCATAACCTCTCGCTTAGCTATCCAACTAAATTTGAATCAGAGAAGATCGCAAACCTCGATTTCTGGGATAGGAGAATCTTCCATGATCTCTGATAAGACTGCCGATATTCTTGTGCAATCACGGAATGCAAGCACGATAGCGGCATTCACAGCGGTTGTGACTCACAGTATTACTGATTATCAGCCTCATTTCAATATAAATGCAACATCATGGAGGATACCGCAAAGCGTTTCGCTCGCAGATCCTCATTTCAATCAATCACAACGAGTTGACCTTTTATTTGGGTCTGGGTTGTTTTTCGAAATAATTTCTATGGGACAAATTCATTTGGATAGGGCTTTGCAACTCTTCAGAACACCAAACTTGGTTGGATAGTCTCTGGAGGGTTATCATGGAACATGCAAACTCATAAATCGGTTTTACAAGCCAGCATCAAGGACCCAGCTGATCATTCCGATGACACACTTTCCGCCATTGTAAAGCGATTTTGGGAAATTGAGGACTTCACTTCGTCTAAGCCATCTTTATTGCCGGAAGACTTGCGATGTGAGCAACTTTTCACTGAAAATTGCACTAGACTTGGAAACGGCCAATACTCTGTTCGTCTCTTGCCCACTTCCGGATTCGAATCTCTAGGTGATTCTTACTGCTTGGCTCGTCGTCTTATCAAGAGTTTGGAAGATAAAATAGATAGAAACCCAGCCCTGAAAGCTCAGTACTCAGCATTTTTGAGGGAGTATATCGATCTAGGTCACATGTCTCTTGTAATTTATTTTGTATTAAACTAATCCGACGCCAAACCAAAATGTTTGTAAATAAACCAAATTTACATATAACTACATATGTACATACATATAAAAAACAACGGCTACACTCGCAACTGTGTTTTACTACTGTGTTTACTAGTCTTATTTACATATATATAGATCTCATTATACTTTACTCGGGTCTGGGTTGTTTTTCGAAATAATTTCTACGGGACAAATTTATTTGGATAGGGCTTTGCCAACTCTTCAGAACACCAAACTTGGTTGGATAGTCTCTGGAGGGTTATCATCGAACATGCAAACTCATAAATCGGTTTTACAAGCCAGCATCAAGGACCCAGCTGATCATTCCGATGACACACTTGCCGCCATAGTAAAGCGATTTGGAAAATTGAGGACTTCACTTCGTCTAAGCCATCTTTATTGCCGGAAGACTTGCGATGTGAGCAACTTTTCAGTGAAAATTACAATAGACTTGGAAAGGGCCAATACTCTGTCGTCTCTTGCCCACTTCCGGATTCGAATCTCTAGGTGATTCTTACTGCTTGGCTCGTCGTCTTATCAAGAGTTTGGAAGCTAAACTAGATAGAAACCCAGCCCTGAAAGCTCAGTACTCAGCATTTTTGAGGTAGTATATCGATCTAGGTCACATGTCCCTTGTAATTTATTTTGTATTAAACTAATCCGACGCCAAACCAAAATGTTTGTAAATAAAACAAATTTACATATAACTACATATGTACATACATATAAAAAACAACGGCTACACTCGCAACTGTGTTTTACTACTGTGTTTACTAGTCTTATTTACATATATATAGATCTCATTATACTGTCATATGTTAGAAAAACTACAGTTAGCAAGAGTTTTGTTATAAAACACATTAAGAACAGTTAAAAACCTACTTTTTTTTGATCCGTCCACCTTACACTTCAACGCAGCACGCCAAATTCAAGGGGTGGAGACGAATGGCAAGTGCTTTCGATAGCATTGTTGCATCCCTGAGTTGCAATTTAGTGATTCCTTTTTGATTTTATAAACTTAATTTTGTTTTAAATTACATTTCTTAAACCTACAACTAAATCTCTACAAATTTTTCAATATACTTTCCATTATTGCACTGTGCACCCAGGACACAACCCGACCAGGGCGCTCTGTCCTCCAGGACATAGCGGAGGAAGCGGAGGGTACCCAGCCCGACCCCAGTCCCAAAGATGGTGCAGTTTCTGCAAATTAATCTGCACCACAGCAAGGCAGCATCCGCTGCCCTCCTCACCCGCCTGGCAACAGGCAACATAGACGTAGTCCTCATTCAAGAGCCATGGATTGTTGGTAACAACATCTGTGGCTTATCAACCCCCCTATACAAGCTATTTTACACCAAGGACAAGGGTAAAACCAGAACCTGCATTCTTACAAAAACACACTTTAACACATTTCTTATTCCACAGTTTAGCGAAGGCGACCTTACCACGGTCAGACTGGAGCTAAACGAACACACCCATCACACCGTAGCATCATTCTATCTGGCTCACGACCACGAAGGGCCACTACCAAACACCACTACACAACAACTCATACGCACTCACTCATCTAAGGAACTCATCCTGGGTGGGGACGCTAACTCTCACCACACACAATGGGGAAGTACAAACACCAACGAAAGGGGTGAGTTACTCTACGACTATCTCCTTCAATCAAATCTATTCATCTGCAACAAAGGTAATGACCCAACTTTCATCACTAGGAATAGGAGGGAAGTACTAGACATTACTCTAATATCTGATCCCCTACTTAACCAACTAGAAGCGTGGAAGGTGGGGATCGAACACTCATTCTCAGACCACCGTTACATAGAATTTACAATAAGTCTAGACCATCCTCCCGCCGAGAACATCACTAATCTAAGATTAACCAACTGGGGATACTTCAAAAATCTCCTCAACAGGAACCTACTCGCTCCCCCGACATGCATACGCAACCGTCAAGAATTAGATAACCTAGTTAACACTTTTACTGATATCTGCGGTGAGGCCTTAAAAAGGGCTTGCCCAAGTAGAACAGTCAAAACAAAGCACAAACCCCCATGGTGGAACCCAACCCTGGCGAACCTTAAAAGAGAGTGTAGAACTTACTTCAATAAAGCTAAATATAACAATAGCGAATCCTCCTGGAATTTATATCATTCAAAACTAAGCCTATACAAAAAGGAAATAAGAATATCAAAACGAAGAGCCTGGGCTAACTTCTGCAGTAGCATAGAATCTACTCCGGAGGCATCCAGACTCAGAAGAATTCTAGCTAAAGCTCCAGCTACCATTGGCTATCTTAAAACCAATGCTGATGGCTGGACGGAAAACAGTCAGGAAACCCTTGAACTACTGTTAGACACACACTTCCCTAACAATACCCAGGTAGTGGAGGACCTCCACATAGAGGTGAATCTAGACGACCAGAGTATTGCCAACATTTCAAACCCTGACCGCATTCAGTGGGCTGTTAACTCTTTTAAGCCCTTCAAATCACCTGGCCCAGATGGGTTCTTCCCGGCCCAGCTACAACGGACATTAGATATGTCCCTTTCCTGGCTGACAGCCATCTTCCACGGCTACCTTGCTCTAAACCATATTCCAACAAGGTGGCTGGACGTTAAGGTAATTTTTATACCGAAAGCCGGCAAGCCCTCCCACACCAACCCAAAGGACTTCCGCCCGATCAGTCTCTCTTCCTTCTTGTTGAAGACCCTGGAAAGGCTAATTGACACCCATATCAGACTAACCATCGACCATAGCCTACTCTCTGACGCACAGCATGCGTACCGTAAGGGTAGATCAACCGATACCGCCCTCCACTCTCTAGTGTACAGTATAGAACGAGGCTTCCACTCGACCAGGAATGTCAGTAGAGGAACCCCACAAGGGGGCGTACTCTCGCCTCTTCTATGGGTTTTAGTGGTCAACAATCTGCTATCACTTCTAGAAGAGGCGGGCACAAAAGTGGTAGCCTACGCGGATGACGTGGTTATCCTACTGCAGGGCAAATTCCCGCAAACCCTTTGTAATCTAATGGAGACAGCCCTATCCACCCTTTCCCGGTGGACGGCTGGCTGTGGACTGGGAGTTAACCCGGAAAAGACCGAACTAGTTCTCTTTACAAGGAAGTACAAGGTACCAATTCTAGTTCCCCCAAAACTACACCAAACGCGCCTAACCTTTAGCAACCAAGCAAAGTATCTAGGTGTCATCCTTGACAAAAAGCTCCTCTGGACTGATAACATCCTAGATCGCACACGCAAAGCGGCCATAGCCCTCTTCGCTTGTAAAAAAGCCATAGGGAGGAAGTGGGGTTTCTCCCCCATGATAGTTCACTGGCTATATACTGCAATAGTCAGGCCCATTCTCCTCTACGGAAACATCGTTTGGTGGCCTTCTCTAGATAAGAACTGCAACCTCCGGATCCTTCACAAGATCCAAAGGAGCGCAGAGCTCTGCATCAGTGGGGCGCTGCGCACTACCGCCACTGAGGCACTAAACACAATTCTCGATCTCCAACCCCTGGACCTACTTGCCAAAAGCTGGGCATCTGCAACACCGCTGAGGCTCCGTGAAGCAGCGGCATGGACAACGGGCTCCACGGGTCACTCCATTATCCTATCAAAACATTCACCCCTACCACGTTATACAGACTACGTCCCACCCATAGTCAACTTCGAAAGAAGATACAAAATTTATATACCCACCCGTTCAGACTGGGACAACCTCCCACATCAATTCGTAAACGCCGTCAACATATACACGGACGGCTCCAAGCTTAACTCCCAAACAGGTGGGGGAGTCTTTTCCCCCGAAAAGACATAAAAGATGGCAATTCAGGAAGCCACTACCCACCTGAACACGTCTGTACATAAAGACAGTGATATCTTCATCTTCTCGGATAGTCAAGCTGCTTTCAGGGCCCTCGACTCCTACACAACGAGCTCAAAAACAATCTGAATGCCGCAAATCTCTTAACGAGATGGCCACTCATCTGAGAATCAACCTCATCTGGGTGCCTGGGCACCACAACATTGAGGGCAACTGCATAGCAGACGAGCTGGCAAGACAGGGGACAACCGCCGATATCCTTCGTGATAAGGACACGGTAGGGATGCCCCTTGGCTACCTGCAAGCTCCATCTCAGGCAGAGATTGTATACTCTTTCCAACAACCGTTGGAACTCAATCTCAACATGCCACAATTCTAGACTCACATGGCCAAACTATAACACGAAAAGAACAAAAACTCTCCTACAATGTAGCAGGGAGGACATCTCCACTCTCCTAAATGCCGTCACGGGCCACTGTCTTATAGGGACTCATGCGATAAGGCTGGGTCTAAGTAACCACGACTTCTGCCGCAGCTGCAAAGAGATAGACGAACAGGAGAGCATCGAACACCTCCTATGCTTCTGCCCAGCGCATAACCTAAAGCGCTTTCAAACCCTAGGTAGCTACACACTTCCGAACCTTGCGGCCATTCAGGACGTAAGCATTCAAAAACTACTATGTTTCTTAAGAAGAACAGAATACTTCGCGAAGGCAGAAAACCCATGAGCTAGGGAAACGGATCTTTCAGAGATCATGTGGTATCACAAGGGGCCCATTGTGGCCTAAGTGAGGGGACTAATATTTAGTCTCCAACCACTCCTACCTAACCTAAACCTAACCTTCCATTATTTTGACATAGTACGCAATAAATCACTTTCTTTTTTAAATTTCGATTTCGATATATGTATATTTTAGATATCGAAATTTTTACAAATTTTTTTTTTACTTACTTGATGCATTCAAATATATTTATTTTTATGCTTTTAGAGGTCATTCTACGTTACACACTATTATTTATTTTAATCATTATTATTTGGACCATTTAAGAGTTACAATCTGCTAATGTTTTTAAATTTTGACATATTTAAGTATAGTTAAAATTGTATTTTGTTTCACTAGCAACGTTAACTAAGTTTTTGCCTTTTGATTAGGTTTTAAATGTTCGGGGAGATAAAATTTATATATATAAGTTTGTTTTAAAAATAAATTTCTTATCGCTTGCTTCTCAGGGAATATTTCCCCCTGAATTTCCTATGTACACGAGCAGCGAACGCTTCGTCGAAAAAATTGTGCTGCTAAGACCACACGCCTGCAAACTGGAGAGAAAGTCTCTTGAAAGCTAACGCCGTACTGCTGGTAGTATCCTTTTGCAACCAGACGTGCCTTGAAACGTTCTATTTTGCCATCCACTCTGCCAGGAGTGGTTTGCGAGAAGAGAATCGTATTTCCTTTGCATAGTATCACGCCATTCGGATGCATACGGACTGATCATTGCCTCTTTAAATGTTGCTGGAATTGGGACATATTTTGACACTAAGGCACCTAGGATGTTGTACTGCTTTTTGGGACGACCAGGCTTGCCAGTCCGGATGAGCTTTGACCGACCAGGTCCTACCCGAAAATCATTTTGTCATCTTTCTCATCTTTTTCTTCCCCAATCTTTGTATCCTCATCGCCACCACCTTTTCGTTCTTATCTTTTTCGTCAGATTCTGCTGCATTCTCGAACTGATCGGAACCTTCACAAGAGCTGTCATCTCCACCAGTTTCGCTTGAATCGCGATAAATCCTATCAGGCTCTGGAAAAAGATCGAAAGCAGCTTTATCGTCATCTACTGCATAATGATTTTCATCAAATAGGACATCTCTTTTTTCGACTACTAGTCGCGTAGTTGAATCGCACAGACGATAACCTTTAGCCGCCACCGAGTACCCAACCATTATATACTCCTTGCCTTTTGGTTGAATCTTGCTTCCTTTTCGTGGACCCTTGTCCAGAGCAACTACAATAGAACACAATACCTTTAGATGATTTATACAAGGCTTCTTATCAGTCCACGCTTCTATTGGGGTCATGCGCTGGTTGGAGAACGATTTCGTAAGAAAACAGCTGTGTCTACAGCCTCAGCCCATAAGGATTCGCATAATCCTGACTGCACGAGTAGGCATCTAGACATTTCCACTAATGTCCTATTAGCCCTCTCAGCAACTCCATTCTGCTGTGGTGAGTAAGCTATGGTAAGCTGCCTAGCGATACCATCACGACGAAGAAAGTCATCGAACTCTTTGTTGACGAATTCTCCCCCGTTGTCCGTGCGAAGACATTTCAGATTTCTATCTGTCTGCCGTTCAACCAGATTCTTAAACAAGATATAACTGGATATGTTTTGGCCATGTCCCATTCGCTTTCCACGCCACTTCTTATACAACTGTACCTTCCGTACCGGACCACTAGGCTGGTGCACTTCTTTTACCTTTTCCCATGCTTCTGACGAAGATAGACAATTTTTTATGTGGCCAACTGCGATTTTTTTACACTTAATGTAATTGTCGCCAAAGCCTTTTGGTCTTGAGCACTCCAATCGACGCCTTCAGGAGCATTTGTAGCAGTCAATTCTCCGGACGTTACACTCCACAACCCAGAATGCACCAACACAGATCGCATCTGTATGCTCCACGAATCATAGTTATTGTCTTCTAACTTATCTATTTGATATAGACCACTCATATTTGTCTTTTGAGTTACATAAAGTTCCTAGATTTTAAACACTCTTCCGATTTAACCGTGCCTGGGCCCATAACCTATTGAACTGGCAAATCTTATAATTGAAACCGCTGTGCGTGCGTTCACATGAAGAGTTTATTTGCAACTCACTTAAAAGAAGATTACAATTATCATACATTGTCGATGCTCATCTTCGTAAGAGCGAGATGACTCTAAAGTACATGCCAGCATTGCCAGAGTTCTTTAAACCAGGGGTCGGCAGCGGCCTATCTAGTGAGCATAGGGAAGTGTTCTGCCCATCCTTTGCTCGCTCACGTATAACGTAGATGTTCGTGTGACTTCGGCATGGGTCTTCGGTTCTTTTTTTTCTCAGCTTTTTTGCTGCTGCGGCGTCACAGAGCGACAGAAATCAAAATCACTTGCTGTTCAGCCTTCGAAAGAGAAAGACCACGCTGCTCAAGTTTTTGATACACACCGAGAAAAATAAAATTCAATGATAATTGGGAATTGCAATATTTCTTTATAGAAAATATTGATAGGGACGCAGAATGCGTAATATGTAATTTTATTTTACCAATAAGTAAATTATATAATATAAAAAGACATAATTCTCTTAAACATTCGAACTTTAAGGATTTAATTAAGGGGCGTGAAGAAAAATTGTTTGAGCTAAAAGCGAAATATTTTATATTATATGTTGCCCATACCATTCCCAATAAAGACAATTAAGCTTTGAAAAAAGCGTTAGCTTTGGCAAAGCAATGCCACCCATTCACCGATGGAATTTTTTTTAAAAATTTAATGACAGACGTCATTAAATGTTTTGGAGAAAATGAAAGAGGAATTTTAGAATGGTGCGAAAACATTGCGTTATCCCCAAGGACCATTTCCCGCAGAACTGAAAAAATCAGCCAATTTATTTTTTCGGCAACAAAAGAGAAACTCTTAAACTGCAAATAATATTTGCCAACTAATAATATACATAAAATTTGTGGATGAAAATATTAATTGTTATGAGACTCTTTGGGCTGTTGTTTCTCTTCACGGACATGTAACGGGTCAAATTTTTTCGATACGCTTTTAAAAACTGTTTTATTGGAAAGTAATAAAAGTAAGCTAAGTTGCGTTTGCACAGATGAAGCAAAAGTAATGACTGGAAAAAACAAAGGCCTAGCAAGTCCTTTATAAAAAAATGGATTTTCTTGCCCCTTCATTCATTGCGTTATCCACCAAGAAGCCCTATTCGTCAAGGAATTAAAAATGGTTAACGTTATGAGCACTTGCGTTAAAATAATAAATAAAATAAGAGGTGGTCATAATAGTTTAACACATAGAAAATTTAAGACATTTATTGAGGAGCTATGAGGAGATGGCTAAGTCGGAGAAAATGTTTAAATCGCCTTTTTGATTAAAGAAGTGAAGCAACCAGTTTTTTGAAATCTTTTGGAACTGACGGCGAGGCACTTTTCAACGCTTTTGAAAATGCAGACATTTTGTTAGATTTTGCTTTTGTTGTGACATTACTTCATTATTAAATGATCTCAATTTATGCCTTCAAGGAAGAAATAAACTAATTTTTGACTTAATGCATTTAATAAATATGTTTCATAGAAAACTTGTAATCTTAATTAATCAATTAGAGAATAAGAAATTCGATAGTTTAGAGAAAACAAACGCAAAATTTTTAGAATTAAATATCAGTAGCTTAGAAAAAGTTGATCAATTCGTGTTCCTAATTAAGTCTCTGCATAAGAACATAGAAAATAGATTCCAAGATCTGAATTCCATAAAATATCCTTTTGATTTGCATAATTTTCCACTAACACGTGATATTAGTAATTTAGACGATTTAGTACGAGAAGAGCTAATTTTTTTAAGAAATGATTTCAACATACCGTTTGAAACGGGAAAAAGTTTTTGTGCCTTAATTGAGGATAGGAAATATCCGAACCTCAAAAATGATATTTATAAGCTTTACTCCATGTTTGGGAAATAATTCCCATTATCTATGGTTTTTAACTTTTGTGTTTTCTTTTGTAATTTCGTGTTTTATTTCTTTTATATTTTTTCCCACGCTTAAAGTTATAAAAAAAATATACCCCCAATTTTGTTCAAAATATTATTGCTCAGTGCAAAGCAGAGAAACGTCAGGCGACAGAGCGCTGCGCGTCAACTTCGTGTTTTTTACACTCACACTAATGCAAGGCAAACTTGCGATGGTATATGTGTGCGGACCACTGCTTTAAACGCACTTTATTTTCTAAACTTATTAATATTTTTCCATCGGTTTAGGAAATGGCTCTAGCGAAACATTTCTCGCACCGGTTTTTTATTATTTGGTATTTTATATAAATTATTAAAAGTTTTTTATGCAGTGCGATTTTGAATACAGAGATATCCATTAAGTCAGCGATAATTGCTGGCTCTTGTTCGTGTTATAATATATCTTCATTGTTTAAAATGTTGTTATTAAAAACATCAATTAAATTTTGTAGGTCGAATGTCAATAATCGTAAGCGTTGTTTTTATTGGTAACTCTTGATCAATAAGAACATTTTTAAAATATTCAGAGCGAGATTATTTTTCTTTAAACAATTTTGAATTGATAATAAATTGTTTATTATTACTTTCAATCAGGTCATTGATTTTATTTTGTACTTTAGTGAAATCATTGTTCAGGCCCACTGTCCGGCGAATCTGGACCCCGGCACCTCTATCCAATTGCACCGCTCTCCTAGTGCACCGCTCTCTACCCCCCGGCGTTACATTTTGGTCCTTAAGCCTAGTACTCACATCGACGAAAACCGCGAGCTAACCATAGGAGTGAGCGAGAGGCAAACAGGCGGCTAAAGCTTTTCGTCGGGTCTGTTTTTCAGCGCGGTACTCAGATGAGCTAAGGAAATACCAGAAAAAATACCAGATTTCGGGAGTGAATTTTCGATGAACGCCGTTAGCCGCGGCCCAAAGAATAAGAAATTTGATCTTTGGCGGTGTTCGTGCAGAGGCGGTGGGGAATTTAAAAATAAAAAATGGATGGAAAACACCCAAAACGACTAAAGGAGGTCAGTGCAGATGAAAAAAGACGCCTAATCCAAGCTGTTGCCCATTTTTGTGGGACTTGACCGACAGGAAACAAAACCACAACGGGGTAAATCCGCAGAATAGTTGAAGCGTTAGAGGAGATCCACTAGAGAATCCCAGTAGGAAGGAACATGGGACATCGCTCGATCTCCGACGAGCTCTCAATTGAGGACTGCTCCCTCACCAGCTACTTGGCAGCTGGTGATGGAGCGAAGGTAGAGGATGCGCCGGCTTCTATAGGGAGGAGTAAATAAGGTCGCCCGTGAAGGGACAGCTGGAGGAGCCATCACCAGCCATTATTGACCAGCTCGGAGGTGGACTACAGATGGCGCGGGAAAGATGGCGAAGCATCCGTGGGACGAGAAGGAAGCCTTAAACTTCTAGTTTACATAAATAAAAACATTCGATGAAAATTTTATTTATTTTATTTTTAATTTCTTTGTGCAGCAGCAGACTCTTCTTTTTTAAATTGAAATTGAAATTCTAATTGATTTGTTTTCCGTTTGACAACAAGCCCAGCTGCTTGTCAGTAAGACCATGTTACATGCATGGCGGGTGAACTTTGAAAACTTCGGTCACGCTACAAAGAATAAGGTTTTTCGACTAGTGAAACTCTTAGCCGATCTGAGTACTAGGCTTTAGAGCCGGATCTTAAAACAAAATAAGTAAAACGTTTTCATCTTTTTAATTGCCGGTCTGCTGTCAACCACTCGAAAATAAAATTCGTTTGACTTTCTGTACGATTTGTCCAAAATCCGACAACGGCAATTAATAAATTACTTCGCCATTTTTTCTTCGATTTTCCATTTGCTACGTGTGGCCATATTGCCCAATTTTCCGACTTATTTTTTAATTCCATTTGGCCGTACATCCATACATACAACCACTTATATAAAATCGAGGAAAAAAAAGTTCAAGCTTAGAAAAAATATTGTGCAAATATATGCCAAGCATACAATGAGAATTATTTAATTTCCAGTGTTCTGCCAATTCAGGCCCCCAAAACTTTCCAAGACTTTCTCACTGTATATCCGCAGCCGCTAAAATACTTCCAAATATTTTTAGTTTTTCCAAATACAGTCCATATGCAAAGAAATCGAGAAACCGCGTAGCATCCTCCGTCCACCAATTTGTTTTATTATGTTTCTTCCTTCGGAATATTAAATAAAATTAAAAGAATAAACTAGTACTTAATAATCAACAAATAGCATCCAACAAATTATTGGCATATTTTGTACTTTTTTCTTCACTATGAAGATTAAATAAGGGCGAAATAACACTATTACTCCACAGGGGACTATAACATTAAATAATATCAAATAATTTCAAAGTAAAAAATATTACCAGCACTAAACAAAAAATATACCAAACTCGATCCCAATTATACCATATTACAATATACATATAACAAATACCATAGTATTTTTTCTCCACGGGTGATATACGAACTCCTTCATCACCGCCCCTAATCCGTATTATTGGGCTTAATTCCGTAACCAGGTCGGTACGTGCTCCAATTTCTATTTCTCCGATCCACGACTTTTTTTGTCGACACCTCGTTTCACTGTTATTCGACATAAGAAAAGGCGAGCAGATTCTGACCCAAAAATGGTCTTTTTTAAATGTCCGTTGGAAGTGATAACAACAAGTTGTCTGTTCCTCCTGCCGTAGTCCCAGGCATATCCGTAAATCCGCCCACACCCGAACTAACCGCTAAGTCCTCGTCCTCCCAAATTACAGCGGCGGGAAAACACTTGAAGTTTGTGCTTTGAAACAGGTATAGATTGCCAATTCTGTTGGCACTGACAATGCATTCAACATAAAACACGTTCTTCAAGGTTAATGTACACAGCTCTGTCTGAAACTTTACATCACCTTTTCCATCAGCTTCAAGGAAACCAGAATTGGCAAGACCAATCATTTCTGTTTTTTTCGAATTTTGTGAAAAGCTGTCTTTCACAACACATATGGCTTGTCGGCCCACCGTCCAAACACCACATCGAGTTTTAAAAATTGCCGGCGTCCAACGCATTGAGCAAGCTGCACTGTCGATTCGATCCACTGTTGGTCGTCGTGCGAATATGGTTGTCTCTTTGAACCGCTTGTGGGCACTGGGACTTTACTTGTCCACGCTCGCCACACTTGAAACAGACGATATTATTTCATTTCTTCTGTCCATTCGTCCTCGTATAAGAATTTTTGTTCTGTGCTGCGACAAACGCCTTGGTATTGTCATTCTGCTCATTTGCGATTCCCCTTCGTTCGCCTTCTTCTTTGAGCTTAATGCAGAGAGTTTCAAACGAGGGGAATTCATCTCTGGTCTCGATTGCCACTACGAAATATTCGAATTGTTCTGGAAGACTTTACAGAAAAAAACAATTGTGCGTAGCTCCTCATTTAGGTCAATTCCAACTGAAATTAGACCATGCAGAACTTCCAGGAACTCGTTGATATAACTGGATATGTTTTGGCCATGTCCCATTCGCTTTTCAAGCCACTTCTTGTACAACTGTACCTTCCGTACCGGACCATGAGGCTGGTGCATTTATTTTAGCTTTTTCCAAGCTTCTGGCGAAGATTGACAATTTTTTATGCGGGCCAACTGCGACGTTTTTACACTTAATGTAATTGTCGCCAAAGCCTTTTGGTCTTGAGCACTAAAATCGACGCCTTCAGGAGCACTTGTAGCAGTCAATTCTCCGGACGTTACACTCCACAACCCAGAATGCACCAACACAGATCGCATCTGTATGCTTCACGAATCACAGTTATTGTCTTCTAACTTATCTATTTGATATAGACCACTCATATTTGTCTTTTGAGTTACACAAAGCTCCTAGCTTTTAAACACTACGATAGGTAGATGACAAAGGGGTACGAGTCAAACTTAATGCATTTATTTGTGATGGCCCAGCTCGGGCTTTAATATGCGGAACACGGGGGACAAACGCGTTAAATGGTTGCATGAAGTGTACGCAGGTAGGGAAAAGGGTTAATCACGTAACTACATTTTCAGACACTGCAGGTATATTACGTACTAACTCTGAGTTTAGGAATCGGACTTACCTAAATAATCACTTGCCTTTTTTTTTAAAGAAACCCCACTTATTATTGAAGGAAAAACGAAGGGATTTAAGGTAAAAAAACTGAACGACCTGCAATTTCAGAAAAACTGTTAGGTTTGAAGTCATTCCATTCCATTCCATTCTTCCATTTGAGTTTGGCAGAAAGCCAAGGTCTCTTGATGAATTCCCAAGATAGAAAGCTATAGAATTTCGCCAGATTGCTCCTTATACAGGCATGATCATTTTTAAAAGTTTCGTTTCTGAACCCTGCTAAAGACTTTTTATCCCTTTTAGTTGCGCTTACAGGTTACTATTAGATAAAGACTATGCATTGCATTTAAATACAGCAAATGATATGTTAAACTATTTTGTAAAACAGTTTAGGAAAGTCTATCCTCCAGAATCGTTGACCTACAACGTACATAATGTATTGCATTTGACAGACTGTGTTAGGGAACAAGGGCATATAGCAGATTTTACTGCATATCGATTCGAAAACTTTTTACAAAAGGTTAAGAAGAGCGTTAGGAAGCCTATTACAATTTTAGAACAGGTGGCTAAGAAGTTTTCTACCCCTGTTCCATCAGACCAAACTAGGACAATTGGACCAAAACTAGATAAGCGTGGAAATGTTATCAAATATGTTTTCCCTGATTTCGTATTAACGGCTAATAAACCAGACAATATTTGCTGCCTTAACTCCGATAGTGCAATTAAAATTTTAGGATTTTAAATTAGAGGGGATACCTGTTATATTGAGGGTCAGCAACTTTCAAGCAAACGAGATTTGTTCACTGTGCCAATGGCAAGTTCGTCAATAGGGATTTTTTCAGTTGATTTTACCATTGGTGAAGCCATTGAATCTTATCCAGTTACATATATTGTATTTAAATATCTGCGCCTGCCGTGTGATGATAATGAACTAGTTTTAATACCTTTGTTCGGAGCAGATCGCTAGCGCCTAGTCATGCGCCCATAGGTGTACGACGGCACCTGCAGCGCTCGTTGCTTATCTTTTGTCGCCTTCTTTCTTATACCACTAAAGCTGTCGCTTATATATTCAGCACCTACTTTGTAAGCCTTCATATATCTATATGAAGATATTGGAGCCAAGTTTTTATACCCGATACTCGTAGAGTAAAAGGGTATACTAGATTCGTCGGAAAGTATGTAACAGGCAGAAGGAAGCGTTTCCGACCCCGTAAAGTATATATATTCTTGATCAGGATTACTAGCCGAGTCGATCTAGCCATGTCCGTCTGTCCGCCTGTCTGTCTGTCCGGATGAACGCTGAGATCTCGGAAACTATGAGAGCTAGGCTATTGAGATTTGGCGTGCAGATTCCTGAGCTTCTTACGCAGCGCAAGTTTGTTTCAGTAGAGTGCCACGCCCACTCTAACGCCCACAAACCGCCCAAAACTGTGGCTCCTACAGTTTTGATGGTCGAGTAAAAATTAAAAAAAAAAATTTCCTCTTATCAATACCTATCGATTGACCCAAAAAAAGTTTGCCACGCCCACTTTAACGCCCACAAACTTCAAAAAATCGTAAGTATGGACGCGGATATCTCGGAAACCATCGAAGATAGAGAATTGGGATCTCAGATTTAGATTCCGTAGCCTTGTACGCAGCGCAAGTTTCTTATGCGAATATGCCACGCCCACTCTAACGCCCACAAGCCGCCCCAGCCTGTGGCGCCCACAATTTTCATGCTAGATACAAAATTTTAACTGAAATGTATTGGTCTCGTCACTACCTATCGATTGATCCAAAAAAATCTTGCCAAGCCCACTCTAACGCCCATAACGCTTAAGTCTGTCTACCGCCGGTAGGTGGCGCATTTCAATCTCGCTTTGCTGCTTCCATATCTCCATTTCCCTTTGGTCCCTTTAGCTGAGTAACGGGTATCTGATAGTCGAGGTACTCGACTATAGCGTTCTTCCTTGTTTTTTCACAGTCCGTCTGCCGCTCCGAATAAACGCTATGCACTTAACATAACCTATTCGTGCGTCAGTTTTTTTCGGAGTCTGCAACTCGGTCTCGCGATTGTTTAATATAGTTTAAACAAACGCTTTGTTTCGCTGTCGTTATCGTGCATTCGGCCACAAACACGAACATACACATATGTGCATATAAAAGTGCACAGCCGGCCGTTTGATTTTTTGTACATTTTGCTGACTGAGTTGTGCAAATAATTCTTAACAAAGTGAATCGCAGTTAATCTTTGTTAATAGCGCATATTACATATATATATATATATACAAATAGCCATACATACATTCATTCGCCAGTTACATATATCCGCTGTTGCTAGGCAGACAGTTTATCGGCAAGAACAACAACAACCAAGTTAAAGGTTCCGTTGCATTTCAGCGACGCTTGTTAACCTCTACATTTTCGCGGTAAAAGGTATACGGTGTTTAGTGCCTCTAACGCGGTCGGACATTTTATTTTATTTCATTTATTTTTCTCGTGATTGAAAAACGTCTGATACGGAAAACTCGGTTCGGGCTCAAAATGAATCCACAAGTGTCGTTGACTACTACCGAGTCAAAGCCCAATCGATTTTGCGGCAAATGAGCTCGATGAAATCTTATTTAAATTGGCGCGAATTGAATGGATCAATTCCTTAAATCAGGCATTTGATTCTGCGCAGACATCGTTGGAAAGACTGGATTTTGCAGAGATCTCGAGCGACCATCGGATTGAATTTGCCGAGGATTTCATGGATGTGAAGGCGAAACTAAGCCGAGGCTTGGCTGCTCATCGCAAGTTACAATTGCCGGCTTCAACCGCTGTAAATTCAACATCTATTAACATTATTAATAATGCGGATCTTTCTTTTCGATCTAGGAAGCCTCGGTTGCCAAATATGGAAATTGCTCGTTTTCATGGATCCTACTCTGAGTGGCTGGATTTTCTTGTGACTTTCACTACAACTACAATATTTGCGTTCGAGTTTGGGCGGCGTGGTTCTGGAAACCATACGCTCGCTCGAACCCTCAAATGCTTATTATAAAAAGGCTATGATTTTGCTGGTTAATCGATGTGATAACAAAGTTTTACACTTTCAGGCACACGTTCAGGCAATAATCGGTTTAATGGGTGTCGAGAAGGGATCGTCGAAGGGTCTTCGGGGGCTCAGTGATTGCATGAATTCGCATCTGCGAGCAATTCGAACCCTGGCCACTACGCAACAAATTTTGGATGGATTTTAATTCACATCGTCACTCGGAAACTGCATCAGAAGTCGCGGGAAAAATGGGAAGAGGGTTTGTCAATCACTGAGCTGTCTACCTGAGATGCTATCGAGTCGTTTTTGGAAAAGAGGTGCAGGACGGAAAACTTGGATCAAGCCAGCAGGTGGGAAAAATCAAATAACCAAAACACACTTATTGCTTTTGCTACTAAATCAAATCATTTTATATGTTTATTTTGCGATGCACGGGATCATTATTTGTCAAAGTGATCTCGATTTTTAAATTTGAGTCCGAATCTTCGATATAGAGAAGCAAAGAAGTTGCACCTTTGCCTCAACTGTTTGCGCAAGTGGCATAGCTTGCAGCAATGCAAGTCGACTCACTGCAAATATTGTCGCATGAAGCACCATTCATTATTACACATGAACCATGACCAATCCGCAACATCCACCTCATTTTCATCTCCAACATGCGATCCATCCTCGAGCTCTCAGCCATTACCATCTACTTCATCAGCATTAGCATCATGTTCGCATACATCATCGCATCCTGATCATCGTTTACTAAGCCCTCCACCCGCAACCTCAAATATTTTACCGATTAACTACATGTTGCTTCCAATGGCTATTATCTACGTTAGAAATAGAATTGGAGCATTTATGCCTTGCCGAGCAATTTTAGATTCGGCCTCCCAGCTAAACTTCATAACCTCTCGCTTAGCTATCCAACTAAATTTGAATCAGAGAAGATCGCAAACCTCGATTTCTGGGATAGGAGAATCTTCCATGATCTCTGATAAGACTGCCGATATTCTTGTGCAATCACGGAATGCAAGCACGATAGCGGCATTCACAGCGGTTGTGACTCACAGTATTACTGATTATCAGCCTCATTTCAATATAAATGCAACATCATGGAGGATACCGCAAAGCGTTTCGCTCGCAGATCCTCATTTCAATCAATCACAACGAGTTGACCTTTTACTTGGGTCTGGGTTGTTTTTCGAAATAATTTCTATGGGACAAATTCATTTGGATAGGGCTTTGCCAACTCTTCAGAACACCAAACTTGGTTGGATAGTCTCTGGAGGGTTATCATGGAACATGCAAACTCATAAATCGGTTTTACAAGCCAGCCTCAAGGACCCAGCTGATCATTCCGATGACACACTTGCCGCCATTGTAAAGCGATTTTGGGAAATTGAGGACTTCACTTCGTCTAAGCCATCTTTATTGCCGGAAGACTTGCGATGTGAGCAACTTTTCACTGAAAATTGCACTAGACTTGGAAACGGCCAATACTCTGTTCGTCTCTTGCCCACTTCCGGATTCTTACTGCTTGGCTCGTCGTCTTATCAAGAGTTTGGAAGATAAAATAGATAGAAACCCAGCCCTGAAAGCTCAGTACTCAGCATTTTTGAGGGAGTATATCGATCTAGGTCACATGTCTCTTGTAATTTATTTTGTATTAAACTAATCCGACGCCAAACCAAAATGTTTGTAAATAAACCAAATTTACATATAACTACATATGTACATACATATAAAAAACAACGGCTACACTCGCAACTGTGTTTTACTACTGTGTTTACTAGTCTTATTTACATATATATAGATCTCATTATACTTTACTCGGGTCTGGGTTGTTTTTCGAAATAATTTCTACGGGACAAATTTATTTGGATAGGGCTTTGCCAACTCTTCAGAACACCAAACTTGGTTGGATAGTCTCTGGAGGGTTATCATCGAACATGCAAACTCATAAATCGGTTTTACAAGCCAGCATCAAGGACCCAGCTGATCATTCCGATGACACACTTGCCGCCATAGTAAAGCGATTTTGGAAAATTGAGGACTTCACTTCGTCTAAGCCATCTTTATTGCCGGAAGACTTGCGATGTGAGCAACTTTTCAGTGAAAATTACAATAGACTTGGAAAGGGCCAATACTCTGTCGTCTCTTGCCCACTTCCGGATTCGAATCTCTAGGTGATTCTTACTGCTTGGCTCGTCGTCTTATCAAGAGTTTGGAAGCTAAACTAGATAGAAACCCAGCCCTGAAAGCTCAGTACTCAGCATTTTTGAGGTAGTATATCGATCTAGGTCACATGTCTCTTGTAATTTATTTTGTATTAAACTAATCCGACGCCAAACCAAAATGTTTGTAAATAAAACAAATTTACATATAACTACATATGTACATACATATAAAAAACAACGGCTACACTCGCAACTGTGTTTTACTACTGTGTTTACTAGTCTTATTTACATATATATAGATCTCATTATACTGTCATATGTTAGAAAAACTACAGTTAGCAAGAGTTTTGTTATAAAACACATTAAGAACAGTTAAAAACCTACTTTTTTTTGATCCGTCCACCTTACACTTCAACGCAGCACGCCAAATTCAAGGGGTGGAGACGAATGGCAAGTGCTTTCGATAGCATTGTTGCATCCCTGAGTTGCAATTTAGTGATTCCTTTTTGATTTTATAAACTTAATTTTGTTTTAAATTACTTTTCTTAAACCTACAACTAAATCTCTACAAATTTTTCAATATACTTTCCATTATTGCACTGCGCACCCAGGACACAACCCGACCAGGGCGCTCTGTCCTCCAGGACATAGCGGAGGAAGCGGAGGGTACCCAGCCCGACCCCAGTCCCAAAGATGGTGCAGTTTCTGCAAATTAATCTGCACTACAGCAAGGCAGCATCCGCTGCCCTCCTCACCCGCCTGGCAACAGGCAACATAGACGTAGTCCTCATTCAAGAGCCATGGATTGTTGGTAACAACATCTGTGGCTTATCAACCCCCCTATACAAGCTATTTTACACCAAGGACA
The DNA here is from genome assembly GCF_014743375.2 of Drosophila subpulchrella. Classification (NCBI taxonomy): domain Eukaryota; kingdom Metazoa; phylum Arthropoda; class Insecta; order Diptera; family Drosophilidae; genus Drosophila; species Drosophila subpulchrella. The sequence continues at coordinate 381,963 of NW_023665708.1, read as the reverse complement.
AGGGTAAAACCAGAACCTGCATTCTTACAAAAACACACTTTAACACATTTCTTATTCCACAGTTTAGCGAAGGCGACCTTACCACGGTCAGACTGAAGCTAAACGAACACACCCATCACACCATAGCATCATTCTATCTGGCTCACGACCACGAAGGGCACTACCAAACACCACTACACAACAACGCATACGCACTCACTCATCTAAGGAACTCATCCTGGGTGGGGACGCTAACTCTCACCACACACAATGGGGAAGTACAAACACCAACGAAAGGGGTGAGTTACTCTACGACTATCTCCTTCAATCAAATCTATTCATCTGCAACAAAGGTAATGACCCAACTTTCATCACTAGGAATAGGAGGGAAGTACTAGACATTACTCTAATATCTGATCCCCTACTTAACCAACTAGAAGCGTGGAAGGTGGGGATCGAACACTCATTCTCAGACCACCGTTACATAGAATTTACAATAAGTCTAGACCATCCTCCCGCCGAGAACATCACTAATCTAAGATTAACCAACTGGGGATACTACAAAAATCTCCTCAACAGGAACCTACTCGCTCCCCCGACATGCATACGCAACCGTCAAGAATTAGATAACCTAGTTAACACTTTTACTGATATCTGCGGTGAGGCCTTAAAAAGGGCTTGCCCAAGTAGAACAGTCAAAACAAAGCACAAACCCCCATGGTGGAACCCAACCCTGGCGAACCTTAAAAGAGAGTGTAGAACTTACTTCAATAAAGCTAAATATAACAATAGCGAATCCTCCTGGAATTTATATCATTCAAAACTAAGCCTATACAAAAAGGAAATAAGAATATCAAAACGAAGAGCCTGGGCTAACTTCTGCAGTAGCATAGAATCTACTCCGGAGGCATCCAGACTCAGAAGAATTCTAGCTAAAGCTCCAGCTACCATTGGCTATCTTAAAACCAATGCTGATGGCTGGACGGAAAACAGTCAGGAAACCCTTGAACTACTGTTAGACACACACTTCCCTAACAATACCCAGGTAGTGGAGGACCTCCACATAGAGGTGAATCTAGACGACCAGAGTACTGCCAACATTTCAAACCCTGACCGCATTCAGTGGGCTGTTAACTCTTTTAAGCCCTTCAAATCACCTGGCCCAGATGGGTTCTTCCCGGCCCAGCTACAACGGACATTAGATATGTCCCTTTCCTGGCTGACAGCCATCTTCCACGGCTACCTTGCTCTAAACCATATTCCAACAAGGTGGCTGGACGTTAAGGTAATTTTTATACCGAAAGCCGGCAAGCCCTCCCACACCAACCCAAAGGACTTCCGCCCGATCAGTCTCTCTTCCTTCTTGTTGAAGACCCTGGAAAGGCTAATTGACACCCATATCAGACTAACCATCGACCATAGCCTACTCTCTGACGCACAGCATGCGTACCGTAAGGGTAGATCAACCGATACCGCCCTCCACTCTCTAGTGTACAGTATAGAACGAGGCTTCCACTCGACCAGGAATGTCAGTAGAGGAACCCCACAAGGGGGCGTACTCTCACCTCTTCTATGGGTTTTAGTGGTCAACAATCTGCTATCACTTCTAGAAGAGGCGGGCACAAAAGTGGTAGCCTACGCGGATGACGTGGTTATCCTACTGCAGGGCAAATTCCCGCAAACCCTTTGTAATCTAATGGAGACAGCCCTATCCACCCTTTCCCGGTGGACGGCTGGCTGTGGACTGGGAGTTAACCCGGAAAAGACCGAACTAGTTCTCTTTACAAGGAAGTACAAGGTACCAATTCTAGTTCCCCCAAAACTACACCAAACGCGCCTAACCTTTATCAACCAAGCAAAGTATCTAGGTGTCATCCTTGACAAAAAGCTCCTCTGGACTGATAACATCCTAGATCGCACACGCAAAGCGGCCATAGCCCTCTTCGCTTGTAAAAAAGCCATAGGGAGGAAGTGGGGTTTCTCCCCCATGATAGTTCACTGGCTATATACTGCAATAGTCAGGCCCATTCTCCTCTACGGAAACATCGTTTGGTGGCCTTCTCTAGATAAGAACTGGAACCTCCGGATCCTTCACAAGATCCAAAGGAGCGCAGAGCTCTGCATCAGTGGGGCGCTGCGCACTACCGCCACTGAGGCACTAAACACAATTCTCGATCTCCAACCCCTGGACCTACTTGCCAAAAGCTGGGCATCTGCAACAGCGCTGAGGCTCCGTGAAGCAGCGGCATGGACAACGGGCTCCACGGGTCACTCCATTATCCTATCAAAACATTCACCCCTACCACGTTATACAGACTACGTCCCACCCATAGTCAACTTCGAAAGAAGATACAAAATTTATATACCCACCCGTTCAGACTGGGACAACCTCCCACATCAATTCGTAAACGCCGTCAACATATACACGGACGGCTCCAAGCTTAACTCCCAAACAGGTGGGGGAGTCTTTTCCCCCGAAAAGACATAAAAGATGGCAATTCAGGAAGCCACTACCCACCTGAACACGTCTGTACATAAAGACAGTGATATCTTCATCTTCTCGGATAGTCAAGCTGCTTTCAGGGCCCTCGACTCCTACACAACGAGCTCAAAAACAGTCTCTGAATGCCGCAAATCTCTTAACGAGATGGCCACTCATCTGAGAATCAACCTCATCTGGGTGCCTGGGCACCGCAACATTGAGGGCAACTGCATAGCAGACGAGCTGGCAAGACAGGGGACAACCGCCGATATCCTTCGTGATAAGGACACGGTAGGGATGCCCCTTGGCTACCTGCAAGCTCCATCTCAGGCAGAGATTGTATACTCTTTCCAACAACCGTTGGAACTCAATCTCAACATGCCACAATTCTAGACTCACATGGCCAAACTATAACACGAAAAGAACAAAAACTCTCCTACAATGTAGCAGGGAGGACATCTCCACTCTCCTAAATGCCGTCACGGGCCACTGTCTTATAGGGACTCATGCGATAAGGCTGGGTCTAAGTAACCACGACTTCTGCCGCAGCTGCAAAGAGATAGACGAACAGGAGAGCATCGAACACCTCCTATGCTTCTGCCCAGCGCATAACCTAAAGCGCTTTCAAACCCTAGGTAGCTACACACTTCCGAACCTTGCGGCCATTCAGGACGTAAGCATTCAAAAACTACTATGTTTCTTAAGAAGAACAGAATACTTCGCGAAGGCAGAAAACCCATGAGCTAGGGAAACGGATCTTTCAGAGATCATGTGGTATCACAAGGGGCCCATTGTGGCCTAAGTGAGGGGACTAATATTTAGTCTCCAACCACTCCTACCTAACCTAAACCTAACCTTCCATTATTTTGACATAGTACGCAATAAATCACTTTCTTTTTTAAATTTCGATTTCGATATATGTATATTTTAGATATCGAAATTTTTACAAATTTTTTTTTTACTTACTTGATGCATTCAAATATATTTATTTTTATGCTTTTAGAGGTCATTCTACGTTACACACTATTATTTATTTTAATCATTATTATTTGGACCATTTAAGAGTTACAATCTGCTAATGTTTTTAAATTTTGACATATTTAAGTATAGTTAAAATTGTATTTTGTTTCACTAGCAACGTTAACTAAGTTTTTGCCTTTTGATTAGGTTTTAAATGTTCGGGGAGATAAAATTTATATATATAAGTTTGTTTTAAAAATAAATTTCTTATCGCTTGCTTCTCAGGGAATATTTCCCCCTGAATTTCCTATGTACACGAGCAGCGAACGCTTCGTCGAAAAAATTGTGCTGCTAAGACCACACGCCTGCAAACTGGAGAGAAAGTCTCTTGAAAGCTAACGCCGTACTGCTGGTAGTATCCTTTTGCAACCAGACGTGCCTTGAAACGTTCTATTTTGCCATCCACTCTGCCAGGAGTGGTTTGCGAGAAGAGAATCGTATTTCCTTTGCATAGTATCACGCCATTCGGATGCATACGGACTGATCATTGCCTCTTTAAATGTTGCTGGAATTGGGACATATTTTGACACTAAGGCACCTAGGATGTTGTACTGCTTTTTGGGACGACCAGGCTTGCCAGTCCGGATGAGCTTCGACCGACCAGGTCCTACCCGAAAATCATTTTGTCATCTTTCTCATCTTTTTCTTCCCCAATCTTTGTATCCTCATCGTTTTCGTTCCTGACCTTTTCGTTCTTATCTTTTTCGTCAGATTCTGCTGCATTCTCGAACTGATCGGAACCTTCACAAGAGCTGTCATCTCCACCAGTTTCGCTTGAATCGCGATAAATCCTATCAGGCTCTGGAAAAAGATCGAAAGCAGCTTTATCGTCATCTACTGCATAATGATTTTCATCAAATAGGACATCTCTTTTTTTGACTACTAGTCGCGTAGTTGAATCGCACAGACGATAACCTTTAGCCGCCACCGAGTACCCAACCATTATATACTCCTTGCCTTTTGGTTGAATCTTGCTTCCTTTTCGTGGACCCTTGTCCAGAGCAACTACAATAGAACACAATACCTTTAGATGATTTATACAAGGTTTCTTATCAGTCCACGCTTCTATTGGGGTCATGCGCTGGTTGGAGAACGATTTCGTAAGAAAACAGCTGTGTCTACAGCCTCAGCCCATAAGGATTCGCATAATCCTGACTGCACGAGTAGGCATCTAGACATTTCCACTAATGTCCTATTAGCCCTCTCAGCAACTCCATTCTGCTGTGGTGAGTAAGCTATGGTAAGCTGCCTAGCGATACCATCACGACGAAGAAAGTCATCGAACTCTTTGTTGACGAATTCTCCCCCGTTGTCCGTGCGAAGACATTTCAGATTTCTATCTGTCTGCCGTTCAACCAGATTCTTAAACAAGATATAACTGGATATGTTTTGGCCATGTCCCATTCGCTTTCCACGCCACTTCTTATACAACTGTACCTTCCGTACCGGACCACTAGGCTGGTGCACTTCTTTTACCTTTTCCCATGCTTCTGACGAAGATAGACAATTTTTTATGTGGCCAACTGCGATTTTTTTACACTTAATGTAATTGTCGCCAAAGCCTTTTGGTCTTGAGCACTCCAATCGACGCCTTCAGGAGCATTTGTAGCAGTCAATTCTCCGGACGTTACACTCCACAACCCAGAATGCACCAACACAGATCGCATCTGTATGCTCCACGAATCATAGTTATTGTCTTCTAACTTATCTATTTGATATAGACCACTCATATTTGTCTTTTGAGTTACATAAAGTTCCTAGATTTTAAACACTCTTCCGATTTAACCGTGCCTGGGCCCATAACCTATTGAACTGGCAAATCTTATAATTGAAACCGCTGTGCGTGCGTTCACATGAAGAGTTTATTTGCAACTCACTTAAAAGAAGATTACAATTATCATACATTGTCGATGCTCATCTTCGTAAGAGCGAGATGACTCTAAAGTACATGCCAGCATTGCCAGAGTTCTTTAAACCAGGGGTCGGCAGCGGCCTATCTAGTGAGCATAGGGAAGTGTTCTGCCCATCCTTTGCTCGCTCACGTATAACGTAGATGTTCGTGTGACTTCGGCATGGGTCTTCGGTTCTTTTTTTTCTCAGCTTTTTTTGCTGCTGCGGCGTCACAGAGCGACAGAAATCAAAATCACTTGCTGTTCAGCCTTCGAAAGAGAAAGACCACGCTGCTCAAGTTTTTGATACACACCGAGAAAAATAAAATTCAATGATAATTGGGAATTGCAATATTTCTTTATAGAAAATATTGATAGGGACGCAGAATGCGTAATATGTAATTTTATTTTACCAATAAGTAAATTATATAATATAAAAAGACATAATTCTCTTAAACATTCAAACTTTAAGGATTTAATTAAGGGGCGTGAAGAAAAATTGTTTGAGCTAAAAGCGAAATATTTTATATTATATGTTGCCCATACCATTCCCAATAAAGACAATTAAGCTTTGAAAAAAGCGTTAGCTTTGGCAAAGCAATGCCACCCATTCACCGATGGAATTTTTTTTAAAAATTTAATGACAGACGTCATTAAATGTTTTGGAGAAAATGATAGAGGAATTTTAGAATGGTGCGAAAACATTGCGTTATCCCCAAGGACCATTTCCCGCAGAACTGAAAAAATCAGCCAATTTATTTTTTCGGCAACAAAAGAGAAACTCTTAAACTGCAAATATTTTTCTATTTGCCTTGATGAAAGTACTGACATAAATAATATTTGCCAACTAATAATATACATAAAATTTGTGGATGAAAATATTAATTGTTATGAGACTCTTTGGGCTGTTGTTTCTCTTCACGAACATGTAACGGGGCAAATTTTTTCGATACGCTTTTAAAAACTGTTTTATTGGAAAGTAATAAAAGTAAGCTAAGTTGCGTTTGCACAGATGAAGCAAAAGTAATGACTGGAAAAAACAAAGGCCTAGCAAGTCTTTTATAAAAAAATGGATTTTCTTGCCCCTTCATTCATTGCGTTATCCACCAAGAAGCCCTATTCGTCAAGGAATTAAAAATGGTTAACGTTATGAGCACTTGCGTTAAAATAATAAATAAAATAAGAGGTGGTCATAATAGTTTAACACATAGAAAATTTAAGACATTTATTGAGGAGCTATGAGGAGATGGCTAAGTCGGAGAAAATGTTTAAATCGCCTTTTTGATTAAAGAAGTGAAGCAACCAGTTTTTTGAACTTTAGGAACTGACGGCGAGGCACTTTTCAACGCTTTTGAAAATGCAGACATTTTGTTAAATTTTGCTTTTGTTGTGACATTACTTCATTATTAAATGATCTCAATTTATGCCTTCAAGGAAGAAATAAACTAATTTTTGACTTAATGCATTTAATAAATATGTTTCATAGAAAACTTGTAATCTTAATTAATCAATTAGAGAATAAGAAATTAGATAGTTTAGAGAAAACAAACGCAAAATTTTTAGAATTAAATATCAGTAGCTTAGAAAAAGTTGATCAATTCGTATTCCTAATTAAGTCTGTGCATAAGAACATAGAAAATAGATTCCAAGATCTGAATTCCAAAAAATATCCTTTTGATTTGCATAATTTTCCACTAACACGTGATATTAGTAATTTAGACGATTTAGTACGAGAAGAGCTAATTTTTTTAAGAAATGATTTCAACATACCGTTTGAAACGGGAAAAAGTTTTTGGGCCTTAATTGAGGATAGGAAATATCCGAACCTCAAAAATGATATTTATAAGCTTTACTCCATGTTTGGGAAATAATTCCCATTATCTATGGTTTTTAACTTTTGTGTTTTCTTTTGTAATTTCGTGTTTTATTTCTTTTATATTTTTTCCCACGCTTAAAGTTTTAAAAAAAATATACCCCCAATTTTGTTCAAAATATTATTGCTCAGTGCAAAGCAGAGAAACGTCAGGCGACAGAGCGCTGCGCGTCAACTTCGTGTTTTTTACACTCACACTAATGCAAGGCAAACTTGCGATGGTATGTGTGTGCCGACCACTGCTTTAAACGCACTTTATTTTCTATACTTATTAATATTTTTCCATCGGTTTAGGAAATGGCTCTAGCGAAACATTTCTCGCACCGGTTTTTTATTATTTGGTATTTTATATAAATTATTAAAAGTTTTTTATATGATGGACGTTGATGCACTACGAGCAGTACAAACAAGTGGCCCAACGACACCAAGCACGTGCTTGTTACGCGCGGGGCCCTTCTATAAATTTGGGCAAAAATGCGAGTTCGCGAGGAAGATACAAAAAACAAATAGAGACGGGACACAAATGAAAATAAAAGAAGCAACTAAGAATGAAGCAAATGAGTTCAGAAATTAGTTTTTAATACCGGGATAGAAGATGATGTGCAAATTAAATGGTAAAGATTGTTATAATTATTACATAGAACGCGAAAGAGCTCGTGCAGACAAAAATTTGATGTACATCGTGGCAAATTTAGGGGATAATAATTTCGTGTTAGTCTAGCAGGGACATTGAAAGTTAGGCGGTTTACAAGTTCTACAGAATCAATATCACCTCTAATAAGATTTTGCATAAAAATAGTACCAAGCATTGTTCTACGATTTACAAGTGTAGGTAAATTAAGCAATAGTAATCTACTCTGATAGGAAGGTAGCCTTACGTTTTGATCCCAGTTCAAACTACGAAGGGCAAAAAGAAGAAATTTTTTTTGTACCGACTCAATACGGTCAATGTGCACTTGATATTGTGGACTCCAAACCGAAGAACAATATTCCAAAATAGGACGGACAAGGGAGGTAAATAATAATTTGGTTGTATAAGGGTCATCAAATTCTTTTGACCAACGCTTTATAAACCCAAGAACACTCATGGCCTTGTTGACAGTGGACATTATGTGGCAGTCAAATTTAAGTTTTGGGTCCAGAAGAACGCCTAAGTCATTAACGGAATATATACGATCGAGTGACGTATTTTGAAGAGAGTAACTAACAAAAGTAGGAGTACCCCTATAAAAAGTCATAACGTTGCATTTAAGGCAGTTCAAATTTAAAAGGTTATACTCACACCATCCCTGAAAACAATCAATATCTGACTGTAAGTTGGAACCCGACGCTATATCGTTATATGATAAACAAAGCTTAACATCATCAGCATACATTAGTACACGAGAATGTTTTATGGTAGAGGGAGATCGTTAATAAACAAAGTAAACAGCAAAGGACCCAAATGACTACCCTGAGGCACTCCAGATGTCACGTAGATCAATTTTGAAACAGCGTTCTTGAATATAACCCTCTGAGTCCTACCATTCAAATAACTTGAAATCCAAGTTATGCAGTGCGATTTTGAATACAGAGATATCCATTAAGTCAGCGATAATTGCTGGCTCTTGTTCGTGTTATAATATATCTTCATTGTTTAAAATGTTGTTATTAAAAACATCAATTAAATTTTGTAGGTCGAATGTCAATAATCGTAAGCGTTGTTTTTATTGGTAACTCTTGATCAATAAGAACATTTTTAAAATATTCAGAGCGAGATTATTTTTCTTTAAACAATTTTGAATTGATAATAAATTGTTTATTATTACTTTCAATCAGGTCATTGATTTTATTTTGTACTTTAGTGAAATCATTGTTCAGGCCCACTGTCCGGCGAATCTGGACCCCGGCACCTCTATCCAATTGCACCGCTCTCCTAGTGCACCGCTCTCTACCCCCCGGCGTTACATTTTGGTCCTTAAGCCTAGTACTCACATCGACGAAAACCGCGAGCTAACCATAGGAGTGAGCGAGAGGCAAACAGGCGGCTAAAGCTTTTCGTCGGGTCTGTTTTTCAGCGCGGTACTCAGATGAGCTAAGGAAATACCAGAAAAAATACCAGATTTCGGGAGTGAATTTTCGATGAACGCCGTTAGCCGCGGCCCAAAGAATAAGAAATTTGATCTTTGGCGGTGTTCGTGCAGAGGCGGTGGGGAATTTAAAAATAAAAAATGGATGGAAAACACCCAAAACGACTAAAGGAGGTCAGTGCAGATGAAAAAAGACGCCTAATCCAAGCTGTTGCCCATTTTTGTGGGACTTGACCGACAGGAAACAAAACCACAACGGGGTAAATCCGCAGAATAGTTGAAGCGTTAGAGGAGATCCACTAGAGAATCCCAGTAGGAAGGAACATGGGACATCGCTCGATCTCCGACGAGCTCTCAATTGAGGACTGCTCCCTCACCAGCTACTTGGCAGCTGGTGATGGAGCGAAGGTAGAGGATGCGCCGGCTTCTATAGGGAGGAGTAAATAAGGTCGCCCGTGAAGGGACAGCTGGAGGAGCCATCACCAGCCATTATTGACCAGCTCGGAGGTGGACTACAGATGGCGCGGGAAAGATGGCGAAGCATCCGTGGGACGAGAAGGAAGCCTTAAACTTCTAGTTTACATAAATAAAAACATTCGATGAAAATTTTATTTATTTTAATTTTAATTTCTTTGTGCAGCAGCAGACTCTTCTTTTTTAAATTGAAATTGAAATTCTAATTGATTTGTTTTCCGTTTGACAACAAGCCCAGCTGCTTGTCAGTAAGACCATGTTACATGCATGGCGGGTGAACTTTGAAAACTTCGGTCACGCTACAAAGAATAAGGTTTTTCGACTAGTGAAACTCTTAGCCGATCTGAGTACTAGTCTTTAGAGCCGGATCTTGAAACAAGATAAGTAAAACGTTTTCATCTTTTTAATTGCCGGTCTGCTGTCAACCACTCGAAAATAAAATTCGTTTGACTTTCTGTACGATTTGTCCAAAATCCTAGTCCGATAAAATCCGACAACGGCAATTAATAAATTACTTCGCCATTTTTTCTTCGATTTTCCTTTTGCTACGTGTGGCCATATTGCCTTTTTTAATTCAATTTGGCCGTACATCCATACATACAACCACTTATATAAAATCGAGGATAAAAAAGTTCAAGCTTAGAAAAAATATTGTGCAAATATATGCCAAGCATACAATGAGAATTATTTAATTTCCAGTGTTCTGCCAATTCAGGCCCCCAAAACTTTCCAAGACTTTCTCACTGTATATCCGCAGCCGCTAAAATACTTCCAAATATTTTTAGTTTTTCCAAATACAGTCCATATGCAAAGAAATCGAGAAACCGCGTAGCATCCTCCGTCCACCAATTTGTTTTAGTATGTTTCTTACTTCGGAATATTAAATAAAATTAAAAGAATAAACTAGTACTTAATAATCAACAAATAGCATCCAACAAATTATTGGCATATTTTGTACTTTTTTCTTCACTATGAAGATTAAATAAGGGCGAAATAACACTATTACTCGACAGGGGACTATAACATTAAATAATATCAAATAATTTCAAAGTAAAAAATATTACCAGCACTAAACAAAAAATATACCAAACTCGATCCCAATTATACCATATTACAATATACATATAACAAAAAGGATAAATACCATAGTATTTTTTCTCCACGGGTGATATACGAACTCCTTCATCACCGCCCCTAATCCGTATTATTGGGCTTAATTCCGTAACCAGGTCGGTACGTGCTCCAATTTCTATTTCTCCGATCCACGACTTTTTTTGTCGACACCTCGTTTCACTGTTATTCGACATAAGAAAAGGCGAGCAGATTCTGACCCAAAAATGGTCTTTTTTTAAATGTCCGTTGGAAGTGATAACAACAAGTTGTCTGTTCCTCCTGCCGTAGTCCCAGGCATATCCGTAAATCCGCCCACACCCGAACTAACCGCTAAGTCCTCGTCCTCCCAAATTACAGCGGCGGGAAAACACTTGAAGTTTGTGCTTTGAAACAGGTATAGATTGTCAATTCTGTTGGCACTGACAATGCATTCAACATAAAACACGTTCTTCAAGGTTAATGTACACAGCTCTGTCTGAAACTTTACATCACCTTTTCCATCAGCTTCAAGGACACCAGAATTGGCAAGACCAATCATTTCTGTTTTTTTCGAATTTTGTGAAAAGCTGTCTTTCACAACACATATGGCTTGTCGCCCCACTGTCCAAACACCACATCGAGTTTTAAAAATTGCCGGCGTCCAACGCATTTAGCAAGCTGCACTGTCGATTCGATCCACTGTTGGTCGTCGTGCGAATATGGTTGTCTCTTTCAACCGCTAGTGGGCACTGGGACTTTACATGTCCACGCTCGCCACACTTGAAACAGACGATATTATTTCATTTCTTCTGTCCATTCGTCCTCGTATAAGAAATTTTGTTCTGTGCTGCGACAAACGCCTTGGTATTGTCATTCAACTCATTTGCGATTCCCCTTCGTTAGCCTTCTTCTTTGAGCTTAATGCAGAGAATTTCAAACGAGGGGAATTCATCTCTGGTCTCGATTGCCACCACGAAATTTTTGAATTGTTCTGGAAGACTTTACAGAAAAAAAAAAATTGTGCGTAGCTCCTCATTTAGGTCAATTCCAACTAAAATTAGACCATGAAGAACTTCCAGGAACTCGTTGATATAACTGGATATGTTTTGGCCATGTCCCATTCGCTTTTCAAGCCACTTCTTGTACAACTGTACCTTCCGTACCGGACCATGAGGCTGGTGCATTTCTTTTAGCTTTTTCCAAGCTTCTGACGAAGATTGACAATTTTTTATGCGGGCCAACTGCGACGTTTTTACACTTAATGTAATTGTCGCCAAAGCCTTTTGGTCTTGAGCACTAAAATCGACGCCTTCAGGAGCATTTGTAGCAGTCAATTCTCCGGACGTTACACTCCACAACCCAGAATGCACCAACACAGATCGCATCTGTATGCTTCACGAATCACAGTTATTGTCTTCTAACTTATCTATTTGATAAAGACCACTCATATTTGTCTTTTGAGTTACACAAAGTTCCTAGCTTTTAAACACTCCGGTAGGTAGGTGCCAAAGGGGTACGAGTCAAACTTAATGCATTTATTTGTGATGGCCCAGCTCGGGCTTTAATGTGCGGAACACGGGGGACAAACGCGTTAAATGGTTGCATGAAGTGTACGCAGGTAGGGAAAAGGGTTAATCACGTAACAACATTTTCAGACACTGCAGGTATATTACGTACTAACTCTGAGTTTAGGAATCGGACTTACCTAAATAATCACTTGCCTTTTTTTTTAAAGAAAGCCCACTAGGTATAGAAGAGTTATATATTGACATGATTGCTCACTCTATGCACCTGCTTGACCTAGAAGCTTGCAAAAAGATTCTAAAATTTATTATTGAAGGAAAAACGAAGGGATTTAAGGTAAAAAAAAAACTGAACGACCTGCAATTTCAGAAAAACTGTCATTGAAGTCATTCCATTCCATTCCATTCTTCCATTTGAGTTTGGCAGAAAGCCAAGGTCTCTTGATGAATTCCCAAGATAGAAAGCTATAGAATTTCGCCAGATTGCTCCTTATACAGGCATGATCATTTTTAAAAGTTTCGTTTCTGAATCCTGCTAAAGACTTTTTATCCCTTTTAGTTGCGCTTACAGGTTACTATTAGATAAAGACTATGCATTGCATTTAAATACAGCAAATGATATGTTAAACTATTTTGTAAAACAGTTTAGGGAAGTCTATCCTCCAGAATCGTTGACCTACAACGTACATAATGTATTGCATTTGACAGACTGTGTTAGGGAACAAGGGCATATAGCAGATTTTACTGCATATCGATTCGAAAACTTTTTACAAAAGGTTAAGAAGAGCGTTAGGAAGCCTATTACAATTTTAGAACAGGTGGCTAAGAAGTTTTCTACCCCTGTTCCAACAAACCAAACTAGGACAATTGGACCAAAACTAGATAAGCGAGGAAATGTTATCAAATATGTTTTCCCTGATTTCGTATTAACGGCTAATAAACCAGACAATATTTGCTGCCTTAACTCCGATAGTGCAATTAAAATTTTAGGATTTTAAATTAGAGGAAATACCTGTTATATCGAGGGTCAGCAACTTTCAAGCAAACGAGATTTGTTCACTGTGCCAATGGCAAGTTCGTCAATAGGGATTTTTTCAGTTGATTTTACCATTGGTGAAGCCATTGAATCTTATCCAGTTACATATATTGTATTTAAATATCTGCGCCTGCCGTGTGATGATAATGAACTAGTTTTAATACCTTTGTTTGGAGCAGATCGCCAGCGCCTAGTCATGCGCCCATAGGTGTACGACGGCACCTGCAGCGCTCGTTGCTTATCTTTTGTCGCCTTCTTTCTTATACCACTAAAGCTGTCGCTTATATATTCAGCACCTACTTTGTAAGCCTTCATATATCTATATGAAGATATTGGAGCCAAGTTTTTATACCCGTTACTCGTAGAGTAAAAGGGTATACTAGATTCGTCGGAAAGTATGTAACAGGCAGAAGGAAGCGTTTCCGACCCCATAAAGTATATATATTCTTGATCAGGATCACTAGCCGAGTCGATCTAGCCATGTCCGTCTGTCTGTCTGTCCGGATGAACGCTGAGATCTCGGAAACTATGAGAGCTAGGATATTGAGATTTGGCGTGCAGATTCCTGAGCTTCTTACGCAGCGCAAGTTTGTTTCAGTAGAGTGCCACGCCCACTCTAACGCCCACAAACCGCCCAAAACTGTGGCTCCTACAGTTTTGATGATAGAGTAAAAATTAAAAAAAAAAATTTGCTCTTATCAATACCTATCGATTGACCCAAAAAAAGTTTGCCACGCCCACTTTAACGCCCACAAACTTCAAAAAATCGTAAGTATGAACGCGGATATCTCGGAAACCATCGAAGATAGATAATTGGGATCTCAGATTTAGATTCCGTAGCCTTGTACGCAGCGCAAGTTTGTTATGCGAATATGCCACGCCCACTCTAACGCCCACAAACCGCCCAAGCCTGTGGCGCCCACAATTTTCATGCTAGATACAAAATTTTAACTGAAATGTATTGGTCTCGTCAATACCTATCGATTGATCCAAAAAAATGTTGCCACGCCCACTCTAACGCCCATAACGCTTAAGTCTGTCTACCGCCGGTAGGTGGCGCATTTCAATCTCGCTTTGCTGCTTCCATATCTCCATTTCCCTTTGGTCCCTTTAGCTGAGTAACGGGTATCTGATAGTCGAGGTACTCGACTATAGCGTTCTTCCTTGTTTTTTCACAGTCCGTCTGCCGCTCCGAATAAACGCTATGCACTTAATATAACCTATTCGTGCGTCAGTTTTTTTCGGAGTCTGCAACTCGGTCTCTCGATTGTTTAATATAGTTTAAACAAACGCTTTGTTTCGCTGTCGTTATCGTGCATTCGGCCACAAACACGAACATACACATATGTGCATATAAAAGTGCACAGCCGGCCGTTTGATTTTTTGTACATTTTGCTGACTGAGTTGTGCAAATATTTATTAACAAAGTGAATCGCATTTAATCTTTGTTAATAGCGCATATTACATATATATATATATACAAATAGCCATACATACATTCATTCGCCAGTTACATATATCCGCTGTTGCTAGGCAGACAGTTTATCGGCAAGAACAACAACAACCAAGTTAAAGGTTCCGTTGCATTTCAGCGACGCTTGTTAACCTCTACATTTTCGCGGTAAAAGGTATACGGTGTTTAGTGCCTCTAACGCGGTCGGACATTTTATTTTATTTCATTTATTTTTCTCGTGATTGAAAAACGTCTGATACGGAAAACTCGGTTCGGGCTCAAAATGAATCCACAAGTGACCTTGACTACTGTAATGACCTGCAAATTGCCCAATAATTACAAACCAACTGCACGCAATTACTAAGATATACAAACAATATTTATTATTTCTTCGGTGCGATCCGCACTTTACAAGTGTATATAAACGACTGACTCAATGAGCGCCAGTATGCTCTCCGCTCTCAGCAACGCTCGTAGTGACAGGCTGCCACATCCCTCCAATATTTTTCAGCTTCAGCTTCAAGTTCTGCTGCGCATCTGAAGGCGGCTCCACGGAGATATCGGGAATTGATTCGGCTTGCGGTAGCGGTGGTGGCAGTATTCCAAGTGAGGCACCATTTCCTTGCTCGCTGCCATCCAACTGTTGAGAAGATTCGATGCCCAAACTAGAACCCCCTGAGATCTTTTTAACATGACTTATGTTTCTCAAATACGTTTTACCTCCTCCCGATATCTTTACTACGTTTCCATCTATCTGAATTACCTCATAGACTATTGTATCAAAATTAGGAGTTAACTTGTTAGGAAAAATTACGTTCTTTAGCACTACTTTATCTCCCAGTTGTATTTTAGATTCCGTGGCTCTTCTTGTTTTGTCTGCCACCTCTTTTCCTTTTTCCTTATTAATGAAATCTCTGTCTCTCTCTTCAGATTCTCCCACTTCCCCTACTATATTCTGAACTCCCGGAATCTTGTCTCTAATTGTGCGATTGAACATAAGCTCGGATGGTGGCGAGCCCGTAGTACCATGGGGAGTAACATTGTACATGCATTTTTTAATCTCATGTCTATAATTTTTATCATTCACATGTGCTGAATTTTTGAATCTCATGTCTATAATTTTTATCATTCACATGTGCTATTTTCAATCGCTTTACTAATGACTAATGATTCATATTTTCTACCTCGCCATTAGCTTGAGGCCAATATGGAGGGGTTGTAATAAGGTCAATTCCATTCGTCTTACAATATTTTTTAAACTCTACACTGACATATTGTCTGCCATTGTCTGTTCTTAACTTTTTTGGATACCCCAATCTACTAAAAATTCGGACATCTCTTCAATAAGCACCTTCGATCCTATTGATTATACAAATTTTACTTCTATGTATCTAGAATAGTAATCGATGAGAACTAGCAAGTGCTCATTATTTGGCAATGGTCCTAACAAATCAGTGGCTACCCATACCCATGGGCTACTCGGAAATGCATAACGTCTCATTGGGACTGGATTATCTGGTAAAGATACCAATATACAGTCACGACAATCCTTGACAAATTTTTCTGCATCCCTGTCAATTTTTGGCCACCATACTTTTGATCTCAGTCGCCTTTTCATTGCTGCTTCTCCAGGGTGTCCCTCTGTCTGTCTCTCTGTCGTAGTTTTTGGGGAATGATCAGACGGCTTCCTCTTAATAGAATACTACCAAAGACCATAGAATAACAAGATGCGTAACTAGGAGTAAAAAAATGTACACAGGCGGGCTCATTTTTGCAAAGCAACCCTTACACGTATAGGAATCTATTTTTAGAATGCCGTTGCTTTGCTTCCTTCTCTCTCCCTCTCTCTTGCTATCTCGCTCACGACACTCCGCGCTGTGAAAAAGTCAAAATCCAATTTTTGTCTCAATTGTTGATTCTTGAATTATGTTGACGAAAAGGAATCGATCTAAAAGACGCATTGCTCAAGCGAATTATAAGCGGGCTGTGGCGCTCTGCGTATGTTGGTGACCCGCGGATAATGGATTTGAGTTCCATGTTCGAGTCCACTCTGAGGCTGGATTCAACTTAATATTTTTTTATATTTTTTTTTTATTTTAATATTTTTTTTAGCTGTACTTTTTTGACAATTTTTTTTGCCTCTAACGCGGTCGGACATTTTATTTTATTTCATTTATTTTTCTCGTGATTGAAAAACGTCTGATACGGAAAACTCGGTTCGGGCTCAAAATGAATCCACAAGTGACCTTGACTACTGTAATGACCTGCAAATTGCCCAATAATTACAAACCAACTGCACGCAATTACTAAGATATACAAACAATATTTATTATTTCTTCGGTGCGATCCGCACTTTACAAGTGTATATAAACGACTGACTCAATGAGCGCCAGTATGCTCTCCGCTCTCAGCAACGCTCGTAGTGACAGGCTGCCACATCCCTCCAATATTTTTCAGCTTCAGCTTCAAGTTCTGCTGCGCATCTGAAGGCGGCTCCACGGAGATATCGGGAATTGATTCGGCTTGCGGTAGCGGTGGTGGCAGTATTCCAAGTGAGGCACCATTTCCTTGCTCGCTGCCATCCAACTGTTGAGAAGATTCGATGCCCAAACTAGAACCCCCTGAGATCTTTTTAACATGACTTATGTTTCTCAAATACGTTTTACCTCCTCCCGATATCTTTACTACGTTTCCATCTATCTGAATTACCTCATAGACTATTGTATCAAAATTAGGAGTTAACTTGTTAGGAAAAATTACGTTCTTTAGCACTACTTTATCTCCCAGTTGTATTTTAATCGATGAGAACTAGCAAGTGCTCATTATTTGGCAATGGTCCTAACAAATCAGTGGCTACCCATACCCATGGGCTACTCGGAAATGCATAACGTCTCATTGGGACTGGATTATCTGGTAAAGATACCAATATACAGTCACGACAATCCTTGACAAATTTTTCTGCATCCCTGTCAATTTTTGGCCACCATACTTTTGATCTCAGTCGCCTTTTCATTGCTGCTTCTCCAGGGTGTCCCTCTGTCTGTCTCTCTGTCGTAGTTTTTGGGGAATGATCAGACGGCTTCCTCTTAATAGAATACTACCAAAGACCATAGAATAACAAGATGCGTAACTAGGAGTAAAAAAATGTACACAGGCGGGCTCATTTTTGCAAAGCAACCCTTACACGTATAGGAATCTATTTTTAGAATGCCGTTGCTTTGCTTCCTTCTCTCTCCCTCTCTCTTGCTATCTCGCTCACGACACTCCGCGCTGTGAAAAAGTCAAAATCCAATTTTTGTCTCAATTGTTGATTCTTGAATTATGTTGACGAAAAGGAATCGATCTAAAAGACGCATTGCTCAAGCGAATTATAAGCGGGCTGTGGCGCTCTGCGTATGTTGGTGACCCGCGGATAATGGATTTGAGTTCCATGTTCGAGTCCACTCTGAGGCTGGATTCAACTTAATATTTTTTTATATTTTTTTTTTTATTTTAATATTTTTTTTAGCTGTACTTTTTTGACAATTTTTTTTTTTAATATTTTTGATAGATTTTTTAGTTTTTTTAATTTATTTTTTGTTTTTTTATTTTTTTAATTTTTCACAAATAGATTTTTTTTGTTTTTTTATTTTTTTTTAGTTTTTTACAAATAGATTTTTTAGTTTTTTTATTTATTTTTTGTTTTTTTTATTTTTTTTTAGTTTTTCTTACTTTTTTTAAAGTTCTTTTTATGTTATTTTAGATGTACCAACTTGGACTTTAGGAATTAATCGCTCCTATAGATATATTTTATTTTGGGTAAATTACATATCAAAGGTTTTAATAAAATATCTAATAACAATAAAAACATGAACACAATAAGCAATTTACTTTGAATCAAAGTGTGTACTCGAGAAAAGGATTTTTCATTATATTTTGATGAATATGGTGAGTGCTTTCCATATAAAATGCAAAAGTTCGATAAATAGATTAAAGCTTTACTGTTCAAAGATCCCCAGATATTTATTTATTTATGACGAAGTATATTTAGCTGCTAGTTTTACATTTGTCTGGGGAGTCTTGCCACTTACAATGTTTATACAGCAAAACTCTAATCAATTTATCTAACATAAGCATTTTATGTGAATAGCACTTATCATTTTCATCAAACCGCTGAAAAATCGCTTTCTCCAGTACACGTTACACATTTACTCATTATAAACTGTTTATTGTGTTCTTGTTTTTATTGTTATTAAAAATGTTTTCAAAAACCTTGATACGTATTTTACATACATTAAAAATATATCTGAAGGAGGACTTAACTTTCCAAAGTCCGAATCGTTACAGAAATTTTTTTCTGCAATAAAAATTTCGGAAGGCGAATTTAACATTTTTCCCTGTTTTAAAATAATCGCTTCACATCTTTTGCAGTTGTTTGATTCCTTAGCAATATAACCTACAAAATATTGGCTTGAGGTTTAATTTAATTTAATTGTTTAAATAAAAGACCGGCTGCATAAAAAAAAAAAGTCGTCCCCAGTCGGAGTTGAACTCCAACCTGCAATTCCGTGGTTGAGCGACTAGACCCCTGGCCTACAGGCCTTTGACACCTTGCGTTAGTCAAATGCGACATTGAGCCCTTATTGCAGCAGACCACACGAAATGATTCACCAACACAACCAAAGAGCTTTACACGGACAACGCACACAAGCAAGATCGAAAATCCACATCGAAAATCCACACCAAAAATTTTGCCGTACATTCAGTTGTATGGCTGTTACGCATCTTGTTATTCTATGGTCTTTGATACTACCAATACTCGACAGCTCCAGGCGAAACGGATAATATGGGCTAGTTGCTGCAGAATTCCAGCAGTCATTGTCCAGGCATGTTATAGCATCTAGTACTTCCTCGTCTCTTGTACTCATTTCGGAAATCTCAGATATATTTAAAGATGTGGGAGTAGAAATTGAAATCATATGGAATATGTTTTCCTCTCCACCCCAATCAAATGATTTAGTACTTGAAATGTCACATAAGCGTGAGATCGAGTCAGCAATATTTTCCTTCCCAGACTTATATATCACCTGGAAACGGTATGCCTGTAGACGTAATAACCACCTCTCAATTCTAGCTGGAGGCTTAGAAGTTGGTTTAAAAATCGCTTCCAATAGCTTATGGTCAGTTACCAACTCGAATTTCAGACCAGCAACATAGTAATGAAATTTTTCAACGCTCCATACCAATGCCAAACTTTCCTTTTCCGTTTGCGAATATCGTTTCTCAACATCAGAAAGGCTCTACTTGCAAACGATATGATAAATGGATTATTTTCGACATCAAACTGTATTAAGACCGCTCCCAGCGCTACAGGACTAGCATCAGCTATTACACGAGTTTTTAATTTCACGTTAAAATATGCCAACTCCGAAACTCGTGAAACTCCAATTTTCAATTTGTCGAATGCTTGCTGTTCTTGTTGGTTCCACAGAAACTTCTCATCCGCTTTGAGTAACTTTTTCAACGGTTCTGTTGTATCTGCCAAATCTGGCAAGAACCTTCCCACGTACGTGACCAGGCCTAAAAAACTACGAAGTTCCTCTTTGTTCTTCGGTGGCCTGAATGCTGTAGTTACTTGTACTTTCTCTGGATCGAGGAACTTAAGTCGCTGTGTTTTCCATACGCATTTATCTTTGTTGAGAAATATATTGTTTTCCTTGAAAATAACTTTTACCATCTCCAGCATTTTGTCGTGTTCCTCCAATGAACTTCCGAAGACAATTACATCATCTATATAGTTTACTGCATTCGGGCATTTCGCCAATCGTTCCTCCAGCAGTTTTTGAAATATCTCAGGTGCTGAGTTAACACCGCAGAGTAGACGCTTGTATCTATACAATCCTTGTGGTGTTATAAATGTAGTAATTTCTCGGCTATTTGGATGCAATTCCAATTGTTGATACGCACTCTTCAAATCCAGTCGAGAAAAATACTTAGCGTCCTTCAGCTTCGTTAAAAACGACTCGAATGTTGGTAATGGGTAATTTTCCCGTTGAATTGCTTTATTCGCTTGACGCGTATCAATGCACAGCCTTATATTCCCATCACCTTTGAATGCGATAACTATTGGAGAAATCCATTCACTTGGTCCGTGTACTGGCTCTATTATATCTTGAGATAAAGCCGATTCTAGCTCTTCTTTTACCTTGTCCTCAATGGCGGCTGGGATGCGTCGCATTGGTTGCTTGACGGGCCTCACATGTGGATCTATTGACAGCCGAATAGATACATTATTCCACTTTGGAAAAGGTTCCAACTTTTCGACTCTATTTATAGCTATGCCCAGTCTCAACACGTTGAGTTTTATGGCTGTTTCGCGACCAAGCAACGATTGCCTACCCTTTTTTATGACATAAAAGGTTGCAATAGACTCAGCATTCCCTTCAACTGCAATCGGTGCTTCAAACACACATGAAATCTGTAACAACTGATCCGCAGCATATGCCCGAAATTGATTTTTCGACTCAGTTCGCAGATTTAATATAGCAGCGCCTTTTTCTTGTAGGTAATTCGAATCATCTTGACTTAATAAGTTATATTTGGATCCGGAATCGATGACCATGCTAATTGGTAAGCACCCAACTCGGCAGGAAATGACTTCGCCCATGTCACAATCATTCGCAACTCGGAAACAGGGATTGTTGACCACCACTCACTGCTCGGACCGGTGCTTCATCTACATAGCGCCGCTTTGTACCTCCTCGATGATTTCCGCTGGATCTCTTCACAGTAGTCCGACATCTCTTAGCAAAGTGCCCGACTTTGGAACATCTGTTACACTCCGCATTTTTCGCTGGACAAAGCAAACTATTTGAATCATGATCATATCGGCCACATCTGCCGCACTCTACTTTGGTGTTGTTCCATTTAGCCGTGCGCGATGCAATCTTATTGACCATAGAGCCTGAGCATCCATTTGATGACATTGATGACATTGATTGCGTCTGCTTGCTCACCTGTTCCTCAATTAGACAAGCAGATATGACTCCCTCCAAGGACTGTTCAGTTGACAGCAACTTTTTCTTCAGCTCAGCCGGTGCCCAAGAATCAATTAGTTTATCCTTGAGACAGATCTCTTCTATTTCTGTTTTTGGAAGTGCCAAAATTACACATCCTCACCTGCTGACGCAATCGCATAAGAAACTCGGTGAAACATTCTCCATCCCGCGGTGTCATGCCACGGTACAAATGACGCTCAAATACCGAATTGCGTATCGGCGAAAAATATTCATTTAATTTTTCCACCAAAGGTGTGAAGACATCGTTCTGCTCCTCTGGAATATAAGGGACCATCGCTCCTGGCAAGTTATAAACAATAGACTGCAGTTGTGAGCCTCCCAAATGCAGAAGTTTATTGCGCTTTTTAAGAGTTGAGCTGATCTCTTCGCTGTCCGCATATATGTTGAATGCGCGCAACCAGACCTCCCATTCGGAGCGCCAGAGTGATTTGTCTATGCTATTGCATAGAAATGGCTTAAGTTCGGCCATTACTTAGTTTTATTTTTCCTTTTCCTTCTTATTCGCTTCTCAATGTAACTTTGCGACCACGCTACTTTGAAAAACAAGTTTAGAGTGACCAACTATTACAAAGGCCGTAATAACGCGCATTTTTTTTTAGTATTTTCCTAGGCTGTATCAAAACGGCCTCCATTAGGCTACATTTAAGTGGCCACTCATTTTTTTTTTTATATTCATTTTATCTTATTTTCTTATTTTCGTAGGCTGTATTAAAACTGCCACAATTAGGCTACATTTAAGTAGCCACATTTTTTTTTTTTTTTAATATCTTAGGCTACATTTAAGTGGCCACACCTTTTTTTCCGTTATTTTTTTTACCATGTATGTACATATGTACCAAAATAACACACATACAGCCGAAACGAATTTTATTCTTTATCGGTCTTTTTCTATTTTTTTTCGGTTTTTTCTCTCGTCGCCAATGTAATGACCTGCAAATTGCCCAATAATTACAAACCAACTGCACGCAATTACTAAGATATACAAACAATATTTATTATTTCTTCGGTGCGATCCGCATTTTACAAGTGTATATAAACGACTGACTCAATGAGCGCCAGTATGCTCTCCGCTCTCAGCAACGCTCGTAGTGAAAGGCTGCCACAACTACTACCGAGTCAAAGCCCAATCGATTTTGCGGCAAATGAGCTTATGGTTTGTCTTCAAACCAAGATAAGTCCTGCTCTTAAGTAAAACACAGAACTTGGATGCTAATATATATTTTGTACTTTTTTATACTGAGTGATTGTTCAGAATTGAGATCTGTTTTCTTAGTGGGCTTTTTAGCGTGGTTCTTCGAATAGTGTGCCCAGAGAGGTTTTTTGATACCAATCTATTCTGAGGAGTTTTCAGCGATGCCAGATGGCAGAAAACATGATCGCCACAGTACTCCCCCTAGACTTCATGTTGTAAAACGAACAGGGAGTCTAATTGTACGACGAGGTCTTGAAGATTGGTTAACAGCAGGGGTCGTTGCGGTGTCTTCGATCCTGTTGCTGAAGTCACTGGATGGATTTGGGGGTGGAATGATTGGCTGCGGAGTTTCGATGAAGGCGGGCTTGAGTCGGTCTATAGACACCTTAATGCATCGAGTGCCGGTGTTTATAGTGAAGTATTTGGATTGCTTTTCTTTCACTTCAAAAGGTCCATCGTAAGGCGCTTGAAGGGATCCACGGACGGTGTCGTTGCGTAGGAAGACGTGAGTTGCCTGTTTCAGCTCTTTAAAAACAAATGGCTTGGAGGAGTCGTGATGTGCCGTCTGGATGGGCCGTATTTCTCGCATGATTTCCTCCAGTTCCTTTGCGAAGTCAGTTTGCGGTTGGAAATTGGACTTTTGATGAAAAAATTCTCCAGGAAGGCGAAGGGTTGTTCCGTACACAAGTTGTGCTGATGTTGTTTGAATGTCTGGCTTGAATGCTGAACGCAACCCGAGCAGGATCAGTGGAAGTTTTTGTGGCCAATTTACACGATTTTTGCACATAATGGCTGCTTTAAGTGTTCTGTGCCAGCGTTCGATGATTCCGTTTGCTTGTGGGTGATATGCTGTTGTGCGAAGGTGGTCTATTCCTAGCAGTCGTGACAATTCATGGAACAATTGGGACTCAAACTGTCTGCCCTGATCCGTTGTGATGCGGGCTGGAACTCCAAATCTTGAGATCCACGAGCCGATGAGTGCAGAGGCTACCGTGTTGGCGTGCATGTCCTCGATTGCGATGGCTTCTGGCCAACGTGTATAACGGTCAATCATTGTTAAACAATATCTATATTGACCTGATTGTGGTAATGGTCCGATGAGATCTAAATTGATGTGATCGAATCTTTGTGTAGGAAGCGTGAACTGCTGCAGCGGCGAGCGGACGTGTCTGGAAATCTTCGATTTTTGGCAAGGTGTACAGTGTTTTACAAATTGAGAAATCTCCTTGTGCATTGAGGGCCATACGAAGCGTTGCTTGATAAGTTTTATAGTTGATCCAACTCTTCTTTTACCTTGTCCTCAATGGCGGCTGGGATGCGTCGCATTGGTTGCTTGACGGGCCTCACATGTGGATCTATTGACAGCCGAATAGATACATTATTCCACTTTGGAAAAGGTTCCAACTTTTCGACTCTATTTATAGCTATGCCCAGTCTCAACACGTTGAGTTTTATGGCTGTTTCGCGACCAAGCAACGATTGCCTACCCTTTTTTATGACATAAAAGGTTGCAATAGACTCAGCATTCCCTTCAACTGCAATCGGTGCTTCAAACACACATGAAATCTGTAACAACTGATCCGCAGCATATGCCCGAAATTGATTTGTCGACTCAGTTCGCAGATTTAATATAGCAGCGCCTTTTTCTTGTAGGTAATTCGAATCATCTTGACTTATTAAGTTATATTTGGATCCGGAATCGATGACCATGCTAATTGGTAAGCCACCAACTCGGCAGGAAATGACTTCGCCCATGTCACAATCATTCGCAACTCGGAAACAGGGATTGTTGACCACCACTCACTGCTCGGACCGGTGCTTCATCTACATAGCGCCGCTTTGTACCTCCTCGATGATTTCCGCTGGATCTCTTCACAGTAGTCCGACATCTCTTAGCAAAGTGCCCGACTTTGGAACATCTGTTACACTCCGCATTTTTCGCTGGACAAAGCAAACTATTTGAATCATGATCATATCGGCCACATCTGCCGCACTCTACTTTGGTGTTGTTCCATTTAGCCGTGCGCGATGCAATCTTATTGACCATAGAGCCTGAGCATCCATTTGATGACATTGATGACATTGATTGCGTCTGCTTGCTCACCTGTTCCTCAATTAGACAAGCAGATATGACTCCCTCAAAGGACTGTTCAGTTGACAGCAACTTTTTCTTCAGCTCAGCCGGTGCCCAAGAATCAATTAGTTTATCCTTGAGACAGATCTCTTCTATTTCTGTTTTTGGAAGTGCCAAAATTACACTTCCTCACCTGCTGACGCAATCGCATAAGAAACTCGGTGAAACATTCTCCATCCCGCGGTGTCATGCCACGGTACAAATGACGCTCAAATACCGAATTGCGTATCGGCGAAAAATATTCATTTAATTTTTCCACCAAAGGTGTGAAGACATCGTTCTGCTCCTCTGGAATATAAGGGACCATCGCTCCTGGCAAGTTATAAACAATAGACTGCAGTTGTGAACCTCCCAAATGCAGAAGTTTATTGCGCTTTTTAAGAGTTGAGCTGATCTCTTCGCTGTCCGCATATATGTTGAATGCGCGCAACCAGACCTCCCATTCGGAGCGCCAGAGTGATTTGTCTATGCTATTGCATAGAAATGGCTTAAGTTCGGCCATTACTTTGTTTTATTTTTCCTTTTTCTTCTTATTCGCTTCTCAATGTAACTTTGCGACCACGCTACTTTGAAAAACAAGTTTAGAGTGACCAACTATTACAAAGGCCGTAATAACGCGCATTTTTTTTTTAGTATTTTCCTAGGCTGTATGAAAACGGCCTCCATTAGGCTACATTTAAGTGGCCACTCATTTTTTTTTTTATATTCATTTTATCTTATTTTCTTATTTTCGTAGGCTGTATTAAAACTGCCACAATTAGGCTACATTTAAGTAGCCACATTTTTTTTTTTTTTAATATCTTAGGCTACATTTAAGTGGCCACACCTTTTTTCCGTTATTTTTTTTACCATGTATGTACATATGTACCAAAATAACACACATACAGCCGAAACGAATTTTATTCTTTATCGGTCTTTTTCTATTTTTTTTCGGTTTTTTCTCTCGTCGCCAATGTAATGACCTGCAAATTGCCCAATAATTACAAACCAACTGCACGCAATTACTAAGATATACAAACAATATTTATTATTTCTTCGGTGCGATCCGCACTTTACAAGAGTATATAAACGACTGACTCAATGAGCGCCAGTATGCTCTCCGCTCTCAGCAACGCTCGTAGTGACAGGCTGCCACAACTACTACCGAGTCAAAGACCAATCGATTTTGCGGCAAATGAGCTTATGGTTTGTCTTCAAACCAAGATAAGTCCTGCTCTTAAGTAAAACACAGAACTTGGATGCTAATATATATTTTGTACTTTTTTATACTGAGTGATTGTTCAGAATTGAGATCTGTTTTCTTAGTGGGCTTTTTAGCGTGGTTCTCCGAATAGTGTGCCCAGAGAGGTTTTTTGATACCAATCTATTCTGAGGAGTTTTCAGCGATGCCAGATGGCAGAAAACATGATCGCCACAAGCTCGATGAAATCTTATTTAAATTGGCGCGAATGGAATGGATCAATTCCTTAAACCAGGCATTTGATTCTGCGCAGACATCGTTGGAAAGACTGGATTTTGCAGAGATCTCGAGCGACCATCGGATTGAATTTGCCGAGGTTTTCATGGATTTGAAGGCGAAACAAAGCCGAGGCTTGGCTGCTCATCGCAAGTTACAATTGCCGGCTTCAACCGCTGCAAATTCAACATCTATTAACATCATTAATAATGCGGATCTTTCTTTTTGATCTAGGAAGCCTCGGTTGCCAAATTTGGAAATTGCTCGTTTTCATGGATCCTACTCTGAGTGACTGGATTTTCTTGCGACTTTCACTACGGTCATCGGAAATAATGATGAGCTAAGCGACATTAAAAAACTACAATATTTGCGTTCGAGTTTGGGCGGCGTGGTTCTGGAAACCATACGCTCGCTCGAACCCTCAAATGCTTATTATAAAAAGGCTATGATTTTGCTGGTTAATCGATTTGATAACAAAGTTTTACACTTTCAGGCACACATTCAGGCAATAATCGGTTTAAAGGGTGTCGAGAAGGGATCGTCGAAGGGTCTTCGGGAGCTCAGTGATTGCATGAATTCGCATTTGCAAGCAATTCGAACCCTGGCCACTACGCAACAAATTTTGGATGGATTTTAATTCACATCGTCACTCGGAAACTGGATCAGAAGTCGCGGGAAAAATGGGAAGAGGGTTTGTCAATCACTGAGCTGTCTACCTGAGATGCTATGGAGTCGTTTTTGGAAAAGAGGTGTAGGATGGAAAACTTGGATCAAGCCAGCAGGTGGGAAAAAACAAATAACCAAAATACACTTATTGCTTTTGCTACTAACTCAAATCATTTTATATGTTTATTTTGCGATGCACGGGATCATTATTTGTCAAAGTGTTCTCGATTTTTAAATTTGAGTCCAAATCTTCGATATAGAGAAGCAAAGAAGTTGCACCTTTGCCTCAACTGTTTGCGCAAGTGGCATAGCTTGCAGCAATGCAAGTCGACTCACTGCAAATATTGTCGCATGAAGCACCATTCATTATTACACATGAACCATGACCAATCCGCAACATCCACCTCATTTTCATCTCAAACATGCGATCCATCCTCGAGCTCTCAGCCATTACCATCTATTTCATCAGCATTAGCATCATGTTCGCATACATCATCGCATCCTGATCATTATTTACTAAGCCCTCCACCCGCAACCTCAAATATTTTGCCGATTAACTACATGTTGCTTCCAATGGCTATTATCTACGTTAGAAATAGAATTGGAGCATTTATGCCTTGCCGAGCAATTTTAGATTCGGCCTCCCAGCTAAACTTCATAACCTCTCGCTTAGCTATCCAACTAAATTTGAATCATAGAAGATCGCAAACCTCGATTTCTGGGATAGGAGAATCTTCCATGATCTCTGATAAGACTGCCGATATTCTTGTGCAATCACGGGATGCAAGCACGAAAGCGGCATTCACAGCGGTTGTGACTCACAGTATTACTGATTATCATCCCCATTTCAATATAAATGCAACATCATGGAGGATACCGCAAAGCATTTCGCTCGCAGATCCTCATTTCAATCAATCACAACGAGTTGACCTTTTACTCGGGTCTGGGTTGTTTTTCGAAATAATTTCTATGGGACAAATTCATTTGGATAGGGCTTTGCCAACACTTCAGAACCCCAAACTTGGTTGGATAGTCTCTGGAGGGTTATCATGGAACATGCAAACTCATAAATCGGTTTTACAAGCCAGCATCAAAGACCCAGCTGATCATTCCGATGACACACTTGCCTACATTGTAAAGCGATTTTGGGAAATTGAGGACTTCACTTCGTCTAAGCCATCTTTATTGCCGGAAGACTTGCGATGTGAGCAACTTTCCACTGAAAATTGCACTAGACTTGGAAACGGCCAATACTCTGTTCGTCTCTTGCCCACTTCCGCATTCGAATCTCTAGGTGATTGTTACTGCTTGGCGCGTCGTCTTATCAAGAGTTTGGAAGCTAAACTAGATAGAAACCCAGCCCTGAAAGCTCAGTACTCAGCATTTTTGAGGGAGTATATCGATCAAGGTCACATGTCTCTTGTAATTTATTTTGTATTAAACTAATCCGACGCCAAACCGAAATGTTTGTAAATAAAACAAATTAACATATAACTACATATGTACATACATATAAAAAACAACGGCTATACTCGCAACTGTGTTTTACTACTGTGTTTACTAGTCTTATTTACATATATATAGATCTCATTATGCTGTCATATGTTAGAAAAACTACAGCTAGCAAGAGTTTTGTTATAAAACACATTAAAAACAGTTAAAAACTTACTTTTTTTGATCCGTCCACCGTACACTTCAACGCAGCACGCCAAATTCAAGGGGTGGAGACGAATGGCAAGTGCTTTCGATAGCATTGTTGCATCCCTGAGTTGCAATTTAGTGATTCCTTTTTGATTTTATAAACTTAATTTTGCTTTAAATTACTTTTCCTAAAACTGTACCAATTTTTCAATATACTTACCATTATTTTGACATAGTACACAATAAATCACTTAAATTTCGATTTCGATATATGTATATTTTAGATATCGAAATTTTTACAAATTTTTTTTACTTACTTGTTGGATTCAAATATATTTATTTTTATATGCTTTTAAAGGTCATTGTACGTTACACACTATTATTTATTTTAATCATTATTATTTGGACCATTTAAGAGTTACAATCTGCTAATGTTTTTAAATTTTGACAAATTTAAGTATAGTTAAAATTGTATTTTGTTTCACTAGCAACGTTAACTAAGTTTTTGCCTTTTGATTAGGTTTTAAATGTTCGGGGAGATAAAATTTATATATATAAGTTTGTTTTAAAAATAAATTTCTTAGCGCTTGCTTCTCAGGGAATATTTCCCCCTGAATTTCCTATGTACACGAGCAGCGAACGCTTCGTCGAAAAAATTCTGCTGCTAAGGCCAAGATAAAACGCACACGCCTGCAACTGGAGAGAAAGTCTCTTGAAAGTTAACGCCGTGCTGCTGGTAGTATCCTTTTGCAACCAGACGTGCCTTGAAACGTTCTATTTTGCCATCCACTCTGCCAGGAGTGGTTTGCGAGAAGAGAATCGTATTTCCTTTGCATAGTATCACGCCATTCGGATGCATACGGAATGATCATAGCCTCTTTAAATGTTGCTGAAATTGGGACATATTTTGACACTAAGGCACCTAGGATGTTGTACTGCTTTTTGGGACGACCAGGCTTGCCAGTCCGGATGAGCTTCGGCCGACCAGGTCCTACCCGAATCTCATTTTGTCATTTTTTTCTTCCCCAATCTTTGTATCCTCATCGTTTTTGTTCCTGACCTTTTCGTTCTTATCTTTTTCGTCAGATTCTGATGCACTCTCGAACTGATCGGAACTTTCACAAGAGCTGTCATCTCCACCAGTTTCGCTTGAATCGCGACAAATCCTATCAGGCTCTGGAAAAAGATCGAAAGCAGCTTTATCGTCGTCTACTGCATAATGATTTTCATCAAATAGGACATCTCTTTTTTCGACTACTAGTCGCGTAGTTGAATCGCACAGACGATAACCTTTAGCCGCCACCGAGTACCCAACCATTATATACTCCTTGCCTTTTGGTTGAATCTTGCTTCCTTTTCGTGGACCCTTGTCCAGAGCAACTGCAATAGAACAAAATACCTTTAGATGATTTATACAAGGCTACAAGCGTGGACTGGTAACCACGCTTTTATTGGGGTCATGCAATTCACTGCGCTGGTTGGAGATCGATTTCGTAAGTAAACAGCTGTGTTTACAGCCTCAGCCCATAAGGATTCGCATAATCCCTACTGCACGAGTAGGCATCTAGACATTTCCACTAATGTCCTATTAGCCCTCTCAGCAACTCCATTCTGCTGTGGTGAGTGAGCTATGGTAAGCTGCCTAGCTATACCATCATGACGAAGAAAGTCATCGAACTCTTTGTTGACGAATTCTCCCCCGTTGTCCGTGCGAAGACATTTCAGATTTCTATCTGTCTGCCGTTCAACCAGATTCTTAAACTCCATGAAATTTGATAAGACTTCATCCTTCTTGCGCAAGAAATACACAAAAATCGTCCTGGATTTGCCATCGATGAATGTCAGAAATTACTTCTATCCCGCCAGGGATTGTGTGGGAAACGGGTCATATACATCTGCATGTATCAGCTCCAAAAGCTCTGTGGCTCTGTTGGCGGTAGCTGCTGGAAACGGTAGTTGGTGGATTTTGCTGAGCATGGAAGTCCTACACTTAACATCCTGTGGAAGGATCAAATTTTTCACACCACGCACCATACCTTTCGAAACAATTTTCCTCAGACTAGAAAAATTGAGGTGACCATATCTCTTGTGCAATAAAACGCCGTCAATTACAGCGGCGAAAAAACACTTGATGTTTGTGCTTTGAAACAGGTATAGATTGCCAATTCTGTTGGCACTGACAATGCATTCAACATAAAGCACGTTCTTCAAGGTTAATGTACACAGCTCTGTCTGAAACTTTACATCACCTTTTTCTTCAGCTTCAAGGAAACCAGCATTGGCAAGACCAATCACCTCTGTTTTTTTTTCGATTTTTGTGAAAAGCTGTCTTTCACAACACATATGGCTTGTCGCCCCACTGTCCAAACACCACATCGAGTTTTAAAAATTGCCGGCGTTCAACGCATTTAGCAAGCTGCACTGTTGATTCGATCCACTGTTGGTCGTCGTGCGAATATGGTTGTCTCTTTCAACCGCTTGTGGGCACTGGGACTTTACATGTCCACGCTCGCCACACTTGAAACAGACGATATTATTTCATTTCTTCTGTCCATTCGTCCTCGTATAAGAAATTTTGTTCTGTGCTGCGACAAACGCCTTGGTATTGTCATTCTGCTCATTTGCGATTCCCCTTCGTTAGCCTTCTTCTTTGAGCTTAATGCAGAGAATTTCAAACGAGGGGAATTCATCTCTGGTCTCGATTGCCACCACGAAATTTTTGAATTGTTCTGGAAGACTTTACAGAAAAAAAAAAATTGTGCGTAGCTCCTCATTTAGGTCAATTCCAACTAAAATTATAAATGGTTGCATGAAGTGTACGCAGGTAGGGAAAAGGGTTAGCCACGTAACAACATTTTCAGACACTGCAGGTATATTACGTACTAACTCGGAGTTTAGGAATCGGACTTACCTAAATCATCACTTGCCTTTTTTTAAAGAAACCCAACAAGGTATAAAAGAGTTAGATATTGACATGATTGCTGTGTTTCCCGTTGACCCTATGCACCTGCTAGACCTAGGAGCTTGCAAAAATATGCTAAAATTTATTATTGAAGGAAAAACGAATGGATTTAAGGTAAAATAACTGAATGGCCTGCAATTTCAGAAGAATTGTTAGGTTTGAAGTCATTTCTTCCATTTGAGTTTGGCAGAAAGCCAAGGTCTCTTGATGAATTCCCAAGATAGAAAGCTATAGAATTTCGCCAGATTGCTCTTTATACAGGCATGATCATTTTTAAAAGTTTCGTTTCTGAATCCTGCTACAGACTTTTTATAATTTTTAGTTGCGCTTACAGATTACTATTAGATAAAGACTATGCATTGCTTTTAAGTACAGCATTTGATATGTTAAACTATTTTGTAAAACAGTTTAGGGAAGTCTATCCTCCAGAATCGTTGACCTACAACGTACATATTGTATTGCATTTGACAGACTGTGTTAGGGAACAAGGGCATATAGCAGATTTTACTGCATATCGATTCGAAAACTTTTTAGAAAAGGTTAAGAAGAGCGTTAGGAAGCCTAATCAAATTTTAGAGCAGGTATCTAAAAAGTTTTCAACCCCTGTTCCATCAGACCGAACTAGGACAATTGGACCAAAACTAGATAAGCGTGGAAATGTTATCAAATATGTTTTCCCTGATTTAGCATTAACGGCTAATAAACCAGACAATATTTGCTGCCTTTACTCCGGTAGTGCAATTAAAATGTTAGGACTTGAAATTAGAGGGGATAAACTGTAATATTAAGGGTCAGCAACTTTCAAGCAAACGAGATTTTTTCACTGTGCCAATGGCAAGTTCGTCAATAGGGATTTTTTCGGTTGATTTTACCATTGGTGAAGCCATTGAACCTTATCAAGTTACAAATATTGTATTTAAATATCTGCGCCTGCCGTATGATGATAATGAACTAGTTTTAATACCTTTGTTCAGAGCAGATCGCCAGCGCCAAGTAATGCGCCCATAGGTGTACGACGGCAGCGCTCATTGCTTATCTTATGTCGCCTTCCTTCTTATACCACTAAAGCTGTTGCTTATCTTTTCAGCAACTACTTTGTAATCCTGCATATATCTATATGAAGATCTTGGAGCAAAGTTTTTTTTTCACAGTCCGTCTGCCGCTCCGAATAAACGCTATGCATTTAATGTAACCTATTCGTGCGTGATTAATTATAAATATAAGGGTGGCATATTTGTTGTCTTCCCCACAATCATTTGGTGACCCCGACATGATAGCAGTTTTTTCGGAGTCTGCAACTCGGTCTCTCGATTGTTTAATATAGTTTAAACAAACGCTTTGTTTCGCTGTCGTTATGTGTTATACATATGTGCATATAAAAGTGCACAGCCGGCCGTTTGATTTTTTGTACATTTTGCGCTGTGAAAAAACACCAAAACTGAGTTGTGCAAATAATTCTTAACAAATTGAATCGCATTTAATCTTTGTTAATAGCGCATATTACATATATATATATATATACAAATAGCCATACATACATTCATTCGCCAGTTACATATATCCGCTGTTGCTAGGCAGGCAGTTTATCGGCAAGAACAACAACAACCAAGTTAAAGGTTCCGTTGCATTTCAGTGACGCTTGTTAACCTCTATATTTTCGCGGTAAAAGGTATACGGTGTTTAGTGCCTCTAACGCGGTCGGACATTTTATTTTATTTAATTATTTTCTCGGTTTGGGCTCAAAATGAATCCACAAGTGACGTTGACTACTAGCGAGTCAAAGCCCAATCGATTTTGCGGCAAATGAGCTCGATGAAATCTTATTTAAATCGGCGCGAATGGAATGGATCAATTTCTTAAACCAGGCATTTGATTCTGCGCATACATTGTTGGAAAGACTGGATTTTGCAGAGATGTCGAGCGACCATCGGATTGAATTTGCCGAGGTTTTCATGGATGTGAAGGCGAAACTAAGCCGAGGCCTGGCTGCTCATCGCAAGTCACAATTGCCGGCTTCAACCGCTGCAAATTCAACATCTATTGACATGATTAATAATGCGGATCTTTCTTTTTGATCTTGGAAGCCTCGGTTGCCAAATATGGAAATTGCTCGTTTTCATGGATCCTTTTCTGAGTGGCCGGATTTTCTGGCGACTTTCACTACGGTCATCGGAAATGATGATGAGCTAAGCGACATTGAAAAACTACAATATTTGCGTTCGAGTTTGGGCGGCGTGGTTCTGGAAACCATACGCTCGCTCGAACCCTCAAATGCTTATTATAAAAAGGCAATGATTTTGCTGGGTAATCGATTTGATAACAAAGTTTTACACTTTCAGGCACACGTTCAGGCAATAATCAGTTTAAAGGGTGTCGAGAAGGGATCGTCGAAGGGTCTTCGGGAGCTCAGTGATTGCATGAATTCGCATCTGCGAGTAATTCGAACCCTGGCCACTACGCAACAAATTTTGGAAGAACTTTTAATTCACATCGCCACTCGGAAACTGGATCAGAAGTCGTGGGAAAAATGGGAAGAGGGCTTGTCAATCACTGAGCTCTCTACCTGAGATGCTATGGAGTCGTTTTTGGAAAAAAAGGGGCAGGATGATGGAAAACTTGGATCAAGCAAGCAGGTGGGAAAAAACTTGTACAAATATAACCAAAATACACTTATTGCTTTTGCTACTAACTCAAATCATTTGATATGTTTATTTTGCGATGCACGGGATTATTTGCCAAAGTGTTCTCGATTTTTAAATTTTAGTCCGAATCTTCGATATAGAGAAGCAAAGAAGTTGCACCTTTGCCTCAACTGTTTGCGCAAGGGGCTTGCAGCAATGCAAGTCGACTCACTGCAAATATTGTCGCATGAAGCACCATTCATTATTACACAT
Source organism: Drosophila subpulchrella (assembly GCF_014743375.2). Taxonomy (NCBI): domain Eukaryota; kingdom Metazoa; phylum Arthropoda; class Insecta; order Diptera; family Drosophilidae; genus Drosophila; species Drosophila subpulchrella. Next base: position 347,070 of record NW_023665708.1, on the reverse strand, counting down.
GAACCATGACCCATCCGCAACATCCACCTCATTTTCATCTCCAACATGCGATCCATCCTCGAGCTCTCAGCCATTACCATCTACTTCATCAGCATTAGCATCATGTTCGCATACATCATCGCATCCTGATCATCATTTACAAAGCCCTCCACCCGCAACCTCAAATATTTTGCCGATTAGCTACATGTTGCTTCCAATGGCTATTATCTACGTTAGAAATAGAATTGGAGCATTTATGCCTTGCCGAGCAATTTTAGATTCGGCCTCCCAGCTAAACTTCATAACCTCTCGTTTAGCTAGCCAACTAAATTTGAATCATAGAAGATCGCAAACCTCGATTTCTGGAATAGGAGAATCTTCCATGATCAAGCTATCTTGCGGCATTCACAGCGGTTGTGACTCACAGTATTACTGATTATCAGCCCCATTTCAATATAAATGCAACATCATGGAGGATACCGCAAAGCATTTCGCTCGCAGATCCTCATTTCAATCAATCACCATCTTTATTGCCGGAAGACTTGCGATGTGAGCAACTTTTCACTGACTTGGACACTAGATTTTGCACTAGACTTGGAAACGGCCAATACTCTGTTCGTCTCTTGCCCACTTCCGGATTCGAATCTCTAGGTGATTCTTATTGCTTGGCTCGTCGTCTTATCAAGAGTTTGGAAGCTAAACTAGATAGAAACCCAGCCCTGAAAGCTCAGTACTCAGCATTTTTGAGGGAGTATATCGATCTAGGTCACATGTCTCTTGTAATTTATTTTGTATTAAACTAATCCGACGCCAAACCAAAATATGTGTAAGTAAAACAAATTTACATATAACTACATATGTACATACATATACAAAAACAACGGCTACATTCGCTACTGTGTTTTACTACTGTGTTTACTAGTTTTATTTACATATATATAGATCTCATTATGCTGTCATATGTTAGAAAAACTACAGCTAGCAAGAGTTTTGTTATAAAACACATTAAAAACAGTTAAAAACTTACTTTTTTTGATCCGACCACCGTACACTTCAACGCAGCACGCCAAATTCAAGGGGTGGAGACGAATGGCAAGTGCTTGCGATAACACTGTTGCATCCCTGAGTTGCAATTCTGTGTTTCCTTTTTGATTTTATAAACTTAATTTTGTTTTAAATTACTTTTCTTAAACCTACAACTAAATCGCTACCAATTTTTCAATATACTTACCATTATTTTGACATAGTACGCAATAAATCACTTTCTTTTTTAAATTTCGATTTCGATATACAAGGTGAGTTCCAAAGTAAACAGGACTTCTTGACTCTAGCGCCCTCTAGTGGATCCATCTATATGTCAACTGGTGCGTTAGAATCTGCTATCGTTTGTCATCGGTGCGAAAATGAGCTTCGAACAAAGAGCCAACATTAAATTTTGTTTTAAAATTGGTAAAACTTTTACCGAAACGTTTCAATTGATAAAACAAGTTTATGGCGATGATTGCCTATCCCGTAGCAGAGTGCAGGAGTGGTTTCAACGTTTTCAAAGTGGTCGTGAGGACATAAATGACGGACGAGCCGAAACCCAAAAAATCGCGCCTGGAGAAGTCAAAAGTGAAGACAATGCTGATTTGTTTTTATGATTCCAAGGGTATTGTCCACAAAGAACTTGTTCCACCCGGCCAAAACGTTAATGCGGTATTCTACCTTGGAGCCCGAATATTGCGAAGATGGAAGTTGGCGTTTGTTGCACGATAATGCGCCGTCTCATCGATCGACGCTTGTGTCCGACTATTTTACCAAAAATCACATTTTAACCATCAACCACTCCCCGTATTCACCTGATATGGCACCGTGCGACTTCTACCTTTTCGGAAAAATGCATTTGCCGATGAAAGGAAAGCGTTATGCAGACGTAGAGGCCATTCAAAAGGCTTGCACCGGCATACTGGCGGCCATACCGGGCAACGAGCTAAAACACTCGTTCGACATGCTTTTGGACCGTGCAAAACGCTGTATTAAAGCAAAAGGAGACTATTTTAAATAAAATAAATTGATTTTGCCGAAAAAACTATTTGTTCTGTCTTTTTTTTAAAAGTCCTGTTTACTTTGGAACTCACGTTGTATGTATATTTGAGATATCGAAATTTTTACACATTTTTTTTTACTTACTTGTTGCAAAAAGATATTTATTTATATGCTTTTAAAGGTTATTGTACGTTATTATCATTATTATTTGGGCCATTTAAGAGTTACAATCTGCTAATGTTTTTATATTTTGACATATTTAAGTATAGTTAAAATTGTATTTTGTTTCACTAGCAACGTTAACTAAGTTTTTGCCTTTTGAGAAGGTTTTAAATGTTCGGGGAGATCAAATTTATATATATAAGTTTGTTTTAAAAATAAAATTCTTTGCGCTTGCTTCTCAGGGAATATTTCCCCCTGAATTTCCTATGTACACGAGCAGCGAACGCTTCGTCGAAAAAATTCCCCATGAAACCCCCTGAAAAATTTCACGTGGTGCCAACCCCTGAATTTTTCCTATGGAAATTATTGTGGAATCAAGCACCACATGCCTGACGGTCCGACTGGGCAGTAGATCCTTTATATACTGCGAATGTCCCAGGGAAATTGCTCCTAGCTCTCCCTCACGCTCTATCTCCATGCCCAAGAAAATGTTTAGTGAGCCTTTGTCCACGCATTCGAAAGACTTTGAGATACTCGATTTAATTCTGAGCAGATCCTCTTTTGACTTACAGGCTACCAGGATGTTATCAACATATTTCCAGTCTGCTTGTAAAGACATGGTTCGTTCTCACAAGCAATGAAGCCGAGTTTAACCAGGGTACTGTCAAGCATGGAATTCCATCCCCTTCCTGACTGCTTTAATCCGTATATCGCCTTCTTGAGAAGAACAATTTTTCCAGGACGACTCTGATCGATATAAGGGTGCTGTGTAAGTACGCTGTACATATGTCCATCTGATGCAGATGCAGACCGAGCTCTGCTGCTAAGGCCAATATAAAACGCACACGCCTGCAAACTGGAGAGAAAGTCTCTTGATAGTTAACGCCGTACTGCTGGGAGCATCCGTTTGCAACCAGACGTGCCTTGAAACGTTCTATTTTGCCATCCTTGTCGCGCTTAACGTTAAATATTCAATTGCATCCGATCGCACGCTGATTTCTTGGTAAGTCTGCCATCTGCCAGGACTGGTTTGCAAGAAGAGAATCGTATTTCCTTTGCATAGTATCACGCCATTCGGATGCATACGGACTGCTCATAGCCTCTTTAAATGTTGCTGGTATTGGGACATATTTTGACACTAAGGCACCGAGGATGTTGTACTGCTTTTTGGGACGACCAGGCTTGTCAGTCCGGATGAGCTTCGGCCGACCAGGTCCTACACGTATCTCGTTTTGTCATCTCTCTCATCTTTTTCTTCCCCAATCTTTGTGTCCTCATCGTTTTCGTTCTTGACCTTATCGTTCTTATCTTTTTCGTCAGATTCTGATGCACTCTCGAACTGATCGGAACTTTCACTAGAGCTGTCATCTCCACCAGTTTCGCTTGAATCGTGACCAATCCTATCAGGCTCCGGAAAAAGATCGAAAGCAGCTTTATCGTCGTCTACTGCATAATGATTTTCATCAAATAGGACATCTCTTTTTTCGACTACTACTACTACAGACGATAACCTTTAGCCGCCACCGAGTACCCAACCATTATATGAGTGATTCTTTGTGAAACGTATCGAGATTTTCATTATGGTCTCAAAACGGATTCATATTTTTATCACGATATTATACCATTTATACAGGATTTTAAAAATATTAAAAAAATGTATCCATTTGACAGAAGCAAAGATATGGCGATGCCCTTTTTTTGTTAAGATTGTGTATAACTTTAAATTACATGGAGTAAAAAATAAAAAAAATTCTCCTTAATTATTATTTTTGCCAACCTTTCAGATAAAAATAACTCCCATAACAGTTTCCATGCAAATTGTAGTCCAAACTTAAAAAAAACAAGGAAGAACGCTATAGTCGAGTACCTCGACTATCAGATACCCGTTACTCAGCTAAAGGGACCAAAGGAAAGTGGAGATATGCAAGCAGCAAATGCGCCACCTACCGGCGGTAGACAGATTTAAGCATTGTGGGCGTTAGAGTGGGCGTGGCAAAGTTTTTTTAAATCAATCGATAGGTATTGACGAGACCAATACATTTCAGTTAAAATTTTTTATCTAGCACGAAAATTGTGGGCGACACAGGCTTGGGCGGTTTGTGGGCGTTAGAGTGGGCGTGGCAAACTTTTTTTTAAATCAAATAGGTATTGACGAGACCAATACATTTCAGTTAAAATTTTTTATCTAGCATAAAAATTGTGGGCGCCACAGATTTGGGCGGTTTGTGGGCGTTAGAGTGGGCGTGGCATATTCGCGTAACAAACTTACGCTGCGCTCAAGCCTACGGAATCTAAATCTGAAATCCCGTTTCCCTATCTTTGATATTTTCCGAGATATCCGCGTTCATATTTACGATTTTTTGAAGTTTGTGGGCGGTTTGTGGGCGTTAAAGTGGGCGTGGAAAAGTTTTTTTAGGTCAATCGGTAGGTATTGATGAGAACAATACATTTCAGTTAAAATTTTTGTTCTAGCATCAAAACTGTAGGAGCCACAGTTTTGGGCGGTTTGTGGGCGTTAGAGTGGGCGTGGCACTCTTCTGAAACAAACTTGCGCTGCGCAGGAATCTCAGGAATCTGCATGCCTAATCTCAGTATTGTAGCTCTTATAGTTTCCGAGATCTCAGCGTTCATACGGACAGACGGACAGACGGACAGACGGACAGACGGACTTGGCTAAATCGACTCGGCTAGTGATCCTGATCAAGAATATATATACTTTATGGGGTCGGAAACGCTTCCTTCTGCCTGTTACATACTTTCCGACGAATCTAGTATACCCTTTTACTCTACGAGTAACGGGTATAAAAATTCAAGCGCGGTTTTCTGCAAATCGGCATTTTTAATTTTTATAAAAAATTAGTATAATGTTCAAAACATAATCCTTGTTGAACCCTACATATTTTGACGTGGGACCTCCATGGGTTTCCCCAGAATTAATTAAAACAGTTTATATTAAATCAAAACCAAAGCAGTCTTTTCTTGTTATTACTATTAAATTATGATGTAACGAACTGTTTTCGACCGTTTTACGCGCTACTTAAACGACGCGACTAGCCCAGAGATATTGTACGTTCGTTCCACCAAATTTATGTTGCAAAATGCAAGATATCCGATTGGGACAAATCGGAAAACTTTATTGTTTGTCTTGGGATGATAGAATTAATTTTTTATAGGATCATTGACAAGAATATTAAAATGAGATAAAATGAGAAAGTGGGCTCCCATTTAAAGAAGCGTTGTAAGCCACCGCAAATAGCTGACGAGGTCAAAATTCCAGCCCAAGACAAACAATAAAGTTTTCCGATAATAATAATTTATAATTTGCATGGAAACGAAATTATGGGAGTTATTTTTATCTGAAAGGTTGGCAAAAATAATAATTAAGGAGAATTTTTTTTTATTTTTTACTCCATGTAATTTAAAGTTATACACAATCTTAACAAAAAAAGGGCTTCTGTCAAATGGATACATTTTTTTAATATTTTTAAAATCCTGTATAAATGGTATAATATCGTGATAAAAATATGAAACCGTTTTGAGACCATAATGAAAATCTCGATACGTTTCACAAAGAATCACTCATATACTCCTTGCCTTTTGGTTGAATCTTGCTTCCTTTTCGTGGACCCTTGTCCAGAGCAACTACAATAGAACACAATACCTTTAGATGATTTATACAAGGTTTATCAAGGCTTATCAGTCCACGCTTCTATTGGGGTCATGCGCTGGTTGAAGAATGATTTCGTAAGTAAACAGCTGTGTCTACAGCCTCAGCCCATTAGGATTCGCATAATCCTGACTGCACGAGTAGGCATCTAGACATTTCCACTAATGTCCTATTAGCCCTCTCAGCAACTCCATTCTGCTGTGGTGAGTAAGCTATGGTATGCTCCACGAATCATAGTTATTGTCTTCTAACTTATCTATTTGATATAGACCACTCTTATTTTTCTTTTGAGTTACATAAAGTTCCTAGCTTTTAAACACTCTTCCGATATAACCGTTCCTGGGCCCATAACCTATTGAACTGGCAAATCTTATAATTGAAACCGCTGTGCGTGCGTTCACATGAAGAGTTTATTTGCAACTCACTTAAAAGATTACAATTATCATACATTGTCGATGCTCATCTTCGTAAGAGCGAGATGACTCTAAAGTACATGCCAGCATTGCCAGAGTTCTTTAAACCAGGGGTCGGCAGCGGCCTATCTAGTGAGCATAGGGAAGTGTTCTGCCCATCCTCTGCTCGCTCACGTATAACGTAGATGTTCGTGTGACTTCGGCATGGGTCTTCGGTTCTTTTTTTTCTCAGCTTCGGCGCTCTTTTTTGCTGCTGCGGCGTCACAGAGCGACAGAAATCAAAATCACTTGCTGTTCAGCCTTCGAAAGAGAAAGACCACGCTGCTCAAGTTTTTGATACACACCGAGAAAAATAAAATTCAATGATAATTGGGAAATGCAATATTTCTTTATAGAAAATGTTGATAGGGACGCAGAATGCGTAATATGTAATTTTATTTTACCAATAAGTAAATTATATAATATAAAAAGACATAATTCTCTTAAACATTCGAACTTTAAGGATTTAATTAAGGGGCGTGAAGAAAAATTGTTAGAGCTAAAAGCGAAATATTTTATTATATTAAGCTTTGAAAAAAGCGTTAGCTTTGGCAAAGCAATGCCGCCCATTCACCGATGGAATTTTTTTTAAAAATTTAATGACAGACGTCATTAAATGTTTTGGAGAAAATGAAAGAGGAATTTTAGAATGGTGCGAAAACATTGCGTTATCCCCAAGGACCATTTCCCGCAGAACTGAAAAAATCAGCCAATTTATTTTTTCGGCAACAAAAGATAAACTCTTAAACTGCAAATATTTTTCTATTTGCCTTGATGAAAGTACTGACATAAATAATATTTGCCAACTAATAATATATATAAAATTTGTGGATGAAAATATTAATTGTTATGAGACTCTTTGGGCTGTTGTTTCCCTTCACGGACATGTAACGGGGCAAATTTTTTCGATACGCTTTTAAAAACTGTTTTATTGGAAAGTAATAAAAGTAAGCTAAGTTGCGTTTGCACAGATGAAGCAAAAGTAATGACTGGAAAAAAAAAGCCCTAGCAAGTCTTTTATAAAAAAATGGATTTTCTTGCCCCTTCATTCACTGCGTTATCCACCAAGAAGCCCTATTCGCCATGGAATTAAAAATGGTTAACGTTATGAGCACTTGCGTTAAAATAATAAATAAAATAAGAGGTGGTCATAATAGTTTAACACATAGGAAACTTAAGACATTTATTGAGGAGCTATGAGGAGATGGCTAAGTCGGGGAAAATGTTTAAATCGCCTTTTTGATTTAAGAAGTGAAGCAACCGTTTTTTTGAAAACTTTAGGAAGTGACGGCGAGGGACTTTTCAACGCTTTTGAAAATTCAGACATTTTGTTAGATTTTGCTTTCTGTTGTGACATTACTTCATTATTAAATGATCTCAATTTATGCCTTTAAGGAAGAAATAAACTAGTTTTTGACTTAATGCTTTGAATAAATATGTTTCATAGAAAACTTGTAATCTTAATTAATCAATTAGAGAATAAGAAATTAGATAGTTTAGAGAAAACAAACGCAATATTTTTAGAATTAAATATCAGTAGCTTAGAAAAAGTTGATCAATTCGTATTCCTAATTAAGTCTCTGCATAAGAACATAGAAAATAGATTCCAAGATCTGAATTCCATAAAATATCCTTTTGATTTGCATAATTTTCCACTAACACGTGATATTAGTAATTTAGACGATTTAGTACGAGAAGAGCTAATTTTTTTAAGAAATGATTTCAACATACCGTTTGAAACGGGAAAAAGTTTTTGGGCCTTAATTGAGGATAGGAAATATTCGAACCTCAAAAATGATATTTATAAGCTTTACTCCATGTTTGGGAAATAATTCCCATTATCTATGGTTTTTAACTTTTGTGTTTTCTTTTGTAATTTCGTGTTTTATTTCTTTTATATTTTTTTGCCACGCTTAAAGTTTTAAAAAAAATATACCCCCAATTTTGTTCAAAATATTATTGCTCAGTGCAAAGCAGAGAAACGTCAGGCGACAGAGCGCTGCGCGTCAACTTCGTGTTTTTTACACTCACACTAATGCAAGGCAAACTTGCGATGGTATGTGTGTGCCGACCACTGCTTTAAACGCACTTTATTTTCTATACTTATTAATATTTTTCCATCGGTTTAGGAAATGGCTCTAGCGAAACATTTCTCGCACCGGCTTTTTATTATTTGGTATTTTATATAAATTATTAAAAGTTTTTTATGCAGTGCGATTTTGAATACAGAGATATCCATTAAGTCAGCGATAATTGCTGGCTCTTGTTCGTGTTATAATATATCTTCATTGTTTAAAATGTTGTTATTAAAAACATCAATTAAATTTTGTAGGTCGAATGTCAATAATCGTAAGCGTTGTTTTTATTGGTAACTCTTGATCAATAATAACATTTTTAAAATATTCAGAGCGAGATTATTTTTCTTTAAACAATTTTGAATTGATAATAAATTGTTTATTATTACTTTCAATCAGGTCATTGATTTTATTTTGTACTTTAATGAAATCATTGTTCAGGCCCACTGTCCGGCGAATCTGGACCCCGGCACCTCTATCCAATTGCACCGCTCTCCTAGTGCACCGCTCTCTACCCCCCGGCGTTACATTTTGGTCCTTAGAGCCGGATCTTGAAACAAGATAAGTAAAACGTGTTCATCTTATTAATTGCCGGTCTGCAGTCAGCCACTCGAAAATAAAATTTGTTTGACTTTCTGTACGATTTGTCCAAAATCCTAGTCCGATGAAATCCGACAACGGCAATTAATAAATTACTTCGCCATTTTTTCTTCGATTTTCCTTTTGCTACGTGTGGCCATATTGCCCAATTTTCCGACTCCTTTTTAATTCCATTTGGCCGTACATCCATACATACAACCACTTATATAAAATCGAGGAAAAAAAAGTTCAAGCTTAGAGAAAATATGGTTCAAATATATGCCAAGCACACAGTGAGAATTATTTAATTTCCAGTGTTCTGCCAATTCAGGCCCCCAAAACTTTCCAAGACTTTCTCACTGTATATCCGCAGCCGCTTAAATACTTCCAAATATTTTAAGTTTTTTTTTTTGATTTTAGTATTTTTCTTCCCTCGAAATATTAAATAAAATTAAAAGAATACACTAGTACTTAATAATAAACAAATAGCATCCAACAAATTATTGGCATATTTTGTTCTTTTTTCTTCACTCTGAAGATTAAATCAGGGCGAAATAATACTATTACTCCACAGGGGACTATAATATTAAATAATATCAAATAATTTCAAAGTAAAAAATATTACCAGCACTAAACAAAAAATATACCAAACTCAATCCCAATTATACCATATTACAATAAACATATAACAAAAAGGATAAATACCATAGTATTTTTTCTCCACGGGTGATATACGAACTCCTTCATCACCGTTCCTAATCTGTATTATTGGGCTTAATTTCGCAAAGTAACCAGATCGGTACGTGCTCCAATTTCTATTTCTCCGATCCACGACTTTTTTGTCGACACCTCGTTTTACTGTTCCAGAAGTGGCCCAGGTTTCCTATTTGTTCGACATAAGAAAAGACGAGCAGATTCTGACCCAAAAATGGTCTTTCTTTTAATGTCCGTTGGAAGTGATAACAACATGTTGTCTATTCCTCCTGCCGTAGTCCCAGGCATATCCGTAGATCCGCCCACACCCGAACTAACCGCTAAGTCCTCGTCGCCCCGAAAAAGGATCACCCGTTCAAACGTCAAAATGGCACTAACAGCTTCCCAAATTGCTCTAAGCTAATTTATTGAGGTCTCAGATCGGCTGAGCGAATTTGAATCCAGGAATTTGAATCGCCGGTCCCTCCAACTCTTTCCATGCTTAACTTTCGCCGCGAAGTAATACGCGGGTTATGGGACCGCATCAAGGCAGAGTACGACGAATGCACCGGGTGCATTGCAGAAGCCGGAGACGTTGCAGCTGAAGTTTGCCAATTCAAGTTCAAGCTGTTCCTACCCCCAGACTTACATTTCCTCTGGCTGTCGGCTGCATCCGTATGATACCGAGGTTTTCACCGGAAATTGTGTGCGGTGGGCGACCTTACGGCCATTTATATAAATAATCCAAGGCTGACGCCAGTCGAAAAAGTGTTTCACCTAAATGCAAAAACAAGTGGCGATGCACACACCATAGTTTCGAACTCCTCCCTTACTAACGAGCGTTTCGAAAACAAACGGTTGTTAGTAAAAAATAGTTAAAAATACTTTTCAATGTGCATTCCGTTAATAAGGAATCTGGGTCAGCTATCCGTGAAGCCTCACGGCTTTAGAAATGTCCGGAGTTCAAACCGAAAATTGGGATTGCCTCTTAGTGTACATGTGCTCCTTCAAACTTCCTAAGCTCACGCTATCCTTGTGGGAACAGTCCCTGCACAACAAGGCCGAGATTCCGACGTGGGAGGAGCTGATCGCAATCCTTACGGAGCGTTACCGAACCTTAGAAGCCATAGACAACTTACGGCCGTCAGGTTCGAGTCAATCTCTGCCGAAAACATCCGCCCCCAGTGCAGCGCCTCAAAGAATATATTCTTACGAGAAAAGGGTTGCACCCAGACCCAAAGGATTTGACCTTTGTAAGAAGGAAAGTTATCCTGTCCGCACATGTGCACGATTTCTTCAGATGACGGTCGACGAGCGGTCGGCATATATAAAGAGAAAGCAGCTGTGTCTGAATTGCTTCGCACGAGAGCATTAGCTGCGTTATTGTGAAAGCACTCATAGTTGCTTTACGTGCCGCGGCCGGCATCACACCTTACTACCCAAAGGCAACTCCTCCCAATCGCCTTCGAATCCCCCTATACAAGCTATTTTACAACAAGGATAAGGGTAAAACCAGAACCTGCATTCTAGCAAAGACACACCTTAACGCATTTCTTATTCCACAGTTTAGGCGACCTCACCACGGTCAGACTTGAGCTGAACGAAAACACACATCACACCATAGCATCATTCTACCTGGCTCACGACTACGAAGGGCCATTACTTAACACCACTACACAGCAACTCATACTTACACACTCATTTAAGGAACTCATCCTGGGTGGGGACGCTAACTCACACTACACGCAATGGGGAAGTACAAACACAAACGAAAGGGGTGAGTTACTCTACGACTATCTCCTTCAATCAAATCTATTCATCTGCAATAAAGGTGATGATCCAACTTCTATCACTAGAAATAAGAGGGAAGTCTTAGACAATTCACTAATATCTGATCCCCTACTTAACCAGCTAGAAGCGTGGAAGGTGGGGATCGAGCACTCATTCTCAGACAACCGATACATAAAATTTACAATAGCTCTAGACTGTCCTGGAGACCCAGATCAAGACCAAATACACCAGTTGCCACCGCTACCGGGCTTACGGACTCTACAGTACAAAATTACTTCGCGACGTGCACCGCCATAATTGACATATGTCACCTGGGATCGAATTTTAATGCTCGTGCCTTGATAGATTCAGGATCAGAGGCAACCTTTATTTCTGAGCGGCTGTTCAAATTAATTAAGTTGCCTCACCAAGTAATCCGAGCCCAAGTATCAGGCTTAGACCAGACAGTATCCGCTGAATCCAAAAAGCTCTGTCAGTTTACCATCCGTTATCCGACCAGGCCTGGCTTGCAAATAAACACGACGGCCTATGTTCTTCCTCAATTAGCTGGAAACCTTCCATCTTGTCCGATTCCGCAACAGTTTCTACGGGATCTTCCCGAACTGCCACTAGCGGATCCAAAGTTCTACGAGAGCGCACAGATGGATATTCTGGTCGGGGTTGACGTACTGCCATCCATTCTCCTAAGCGGCACCCGGCCGAGCATTTGTGGATCTCTCTTCGGTCAAGAAACCATATTCGGGTGGATCCTAACAGGTCCCGTTCCTGCTCCAAGGGAAAATCAGATTTCCGTTTTTTCCACGAAAATCCCCCTCTCGGTTGACACGTCCCTGGATAGGTTTCTCACCAAATTTTGGGAGGTGGAGGATCTGCCAGTAAAAGTGACAAAATCTTCCCATTTTAACATGCGAGGAAAATTTTCTACGGACGACTACGAGAGACGATAACGGCAGGTATGTCGTAAGTCTTCCGTTTTGTGATCCCGAAAACGTGAAATCCGCCCTCGGTCACTCCAGATCCTCCGCGTTGTCGCAGTTCCTAAGAACCGAGCAACGCCTAAAAAGGGACAGTCACCTCAAAACCAAATACGACTCCGTGATTCAAGAGTATCTCGACCTCCATCACATGAAAGAAGTCCGTCCTACCCATAATTCTTCCAGTTATTACCTTTAGCATCATGCCGTGCTCAAGCCGGAAAGTACAACCACCAAGCTAAGTGTGGTTTTCAATGCCTCCAGTCCTTCAGAGAATGGGGTCAGTTTAAATGATATCCTTCATGCTGGCCTAGTCTTACAGTCCGATCTAACTATCCAGATCCTGAAGTGGCGATATTTCCGATACGTCTACAGTGCCGATATCGAGAAAATGATCCGAAGCATTCCCCGTTCCAGCGCATCTTATTCCGCAACAGCGAGGGGCACATTCGAGATTTCGAATAACAGACGGTAGCTTTTGGAGTCAATTGCGCGCCATTCCTGGCCATTCGAGTTCTGCAACAGCTGGCAACTGACGTGCAGCTCAGCCATCCAAGAGCGAGCAACGTCATTCGAAATCATATGTAGGTAGACGATGTCCTTTCGGGAGCTGACTCCGCCGAGGACGCTAAGCTCATTGTTCGCGAGCTACAAAGTGTTCTAGATTCCGCGGGCTTTCCATTAAGAAAATGGACCTCCAACCATAAAGAAACTCTCGGCGTACGCTGGAAGGCGACGTCCACGACCAGGTCAGAATACCCAGATGGGTTTCCTTCCGTCCAGAGTTCCGCGTAGAGCATCACGGATTCTGTGACGCCTCGCTAAAGGCATACGGTGCTGCGATCTATGTGCGCGTAGAGGTGGGCCATAAGACGATGGTGCACTTGCTCACGGCCAAGACGCGTGTGGCGCCAGTCAAAACGGTGTCCCTTCCCAGGCTGGAGTTATGTGGGGCTCTCCTTTTGTCCGAGATGGCCGAAGCCATTCTTCCTAATATGCCGAGGCGGACCTCAAAGCTCCATTGTTGGACCGATTCCACGATTGTGCTAGCATGGTTAGCCAAACCAGCGTGCCATTGGACAACGTTCGTTGCCAACAGGGTGACGAAGATCATCGATTCCACAGAGGCAGCCAATTGGTCACACGTTCAATCCGAACATAATCCAGCTGATTTGGCTAGTCGAGGAGTTCCCCTCCAAGAGCAGGTGGAAAACCCGCTTTGGTGGCATGGACCCACTTGGCTGCAACGTCCACGCGATCTTTGGCCCAGCCAGGGAACCGACCTGCCGATGACCGCGATCGAAAAGCGTGGCGTCAAAGCCCATGTGGCGTCTATGCCAACAGAAGATTTCCTGGATCGCTTTTCCAAATTAAATAGAGCATTGCGGGTCCTCGCGTATGTCCATCGATTTGTCCAGCGATGTCGAAGACAATCACAGCTTTCCGGGGTCCGTCTAGAGGCCCAGGACGTTGCCGCCGCGGAACGGCTCATGACATTTTGTACTCAGCGCAGGAATTTTTCTGAAGAATACCGCTGCTTGAGTCAGAAGCGTCCTGTGTCCACGGCAAGTTCGATTCTCTCCCTGAACCTCTTTCTAGACAAGAAAGGGCTTATCAGGGCATGCGACCGGGTAAAGGCCTTCGACAATTTGCGGTATGATGAACGACATCCTATAATCCTACCGTACGAATGTACACTCTCGCGGCTTCTGGTAAAATTTGTGCATCTCATTTCATTACATGGTGGTAATCAGTTAGTGGTGGTTTGATATAAAAAATTATACCGGATGAGCTTGTCTCATTACAAAAGGGTATGTGCTGGTTTTCGTTTGTTTATCTACAAAGGCCATCCATCGCCTTCGCTCGTTTCGTATCTAGAAGAGGGTGTCTTCGCCAAGTCCAGTCCGACAAGCGCCTTCGTCGGCGCTTCCACCGTGCTTTCCCGAGACTTCCTGCAAGCCGTTAAGGAGTCTGTGACCGAAGCGTATAGTCATCAGCAGCTCACCTGGCAATTCATTCCTCCTGGGGCACCTCATATTGGAGGTCTATGGGAAGCTGGTGTCAAGAGCTTCAAGAACTTGTTTTACAAGTCCACCGCTACACGGAAGTACACCTTTGAAGAGCTGTCCACCCTCCTAGCGAGAATCGAAGCTTGTCTGAATTCCAGACCGCTATCTCCCATGTCCGAGGATCCAACTGATCACTTAGCGTTGACACCAGGGCACTTTCTTGTCGGTGGACATCTTCAATCCATAGTGGAACCGGAAGTAAAGGACGAATCCAAGTCCATTCGGATCCGGTGGCAGCACTTAAAGTCTCTCCATCAACAATTCCGCACTCGATGAAAGGATGAGTACCTTAAGGAGCTCCACAAGCGCAACAAGTGGCAAGTTCCCACAGATAACCTGCGCGTCGGGGACATGGTCGTCATTAAGGATTTGCCCTCCAATGAGTGGCGACTCCGAAGAATGGACTCCGCTTTTCCGGGAACCGATGGCAAAGTCCGCGTAGTCGACATTCGTACGGCACGCGGCATTGTCAAACGTCCAGTGACCAAGGTGGTTCTTCTTCCAAGAGAGCCGCCAAAACTACCTAGTAACGAGCTGCGTTTCTTATACTCCTTATTCCGTAACCATTATCCACGTCATTGTAAATCAGCCCTGTTTGTTTTTTCCTTATCCACACTCGCATTGCATAGCAGACGTACGAGAGGTATTCAATCCTACCGACGCCGAGTCTGCCGCGGAATACATCCTCTTCAGAAGTGTCAGAGGTTCCTAAAGCTGAGCGCAGAGAAGCGGCTGCGGGCAGTACTCATAAACAAGTACTACGCAAACTGCCTCGCACACGAGCACTCCACTGGGATCTGTCGTAGCGGTGACCGGTGCAGAACGTGCGACCGGAACCATCACACGCTGCTCCACATACATGAACACGTCAGCATCCTCGACACCAGCTCCGTCGCTCGCGGCACTTCTCCAACGTCATAGCGTCAACGTCCTCACGACTGCTTTGGTGATCGTCGAGACCGGGGAGAAGACGTTCGACACCGCCGCACTCATCGACCCGTGCACCCCGACAAGCTCCATCGATGGACACGGACCACCGACAACAAACGTGGGAGATGAGAGCATCTGCACGGCGCCGATTATGTCAAAGGTCGACGAGGCGATCAAGCTGGAGGTGGTCCTTAAGATCGAACCGAACGTGCGCATCCGCACCCCATCCTTGCGCTCAGTGAGAGCGTAACTAAGAAGTTTAGGGAGCTTCCGTTCGCGGATGAGCGGTTACATCGGCCAGCTACCATTTCCCTGATCCTGGGCGCGGACATCTACCCGAAGGGGATGCAGCCGGGCTTCCACATGGGACTGCCAGTAGCCCAGAAGACGGTGTTCGGGTGGCGCCTGTACGCAGGCTTATGGCGTAGGCGACTGGCCGGGTTTCCGTCTCTTTTTGCAATGCTAGCGATTGCAAGGGAGGCGGAATTTTCAGGCCGGCGAATCTGGAACCCGGCACCGCTCTTTTTTCTTTACAAGTGAACAAAGGTTAATTTCTTTCGGTCAACGGGGAACTTCGCGAACCGAGTGGTTTCTCCCCTACAGCGCAGCAGCAATCCGCCGCAATCGCTGAAGCCCAGCGCAACAGCCCGCCGACACCGCAAGTTCCCGCCGCCGCCTACACGCCATCTATCAGCGCCAGCGTTTCCCCGCTACCCCCCGGCGAAACAATCATCATGATACGGAGTTCCAGATAACCATTTCCACACAGTGTCTAACTCATTTATTCCCCTTTTCATCTAGTTGATATTAACTGCGACAAAATTAATTCGATTATTCAGTTCACTTTTGACAGCCTAAGACATCAGACGTGTTCTTCTGCGAAACGTTAGAGAACCGCAGCATTCCGACCCAAATCAAAACAATTGCAAAGATAGTCTTCCCTTATCTACTTTTCAATCAGCCCGACTAACCATTTTGGCAGCTTTAAAGAAGCCTTAAAGATTGTTGACCCCATCATGCCTGACCCTCCGGTTATCTGGAGAAGGCACCCGCTAGACGGAATATTCCTAATAGCAACTAGGACAGATGACGATTTCAAGTCTAACAAAAAACTTATTACTAGCTGAATACTTAAAGAATCTTATTAGTTTACCTTCATTAAAAATAACAGAGCACCGAAGCCTTAATTGCACTTAAGGATTAATTTACTCAAACAATCTACGAGGAATCGACGAACAAGTTATATTAGAAAACCTTACCTACCAAAAGATAGATGGCGTTGAAAAAATTAATAACTATAACCCTAATCAAATACCTCTATATAAAAAATTGAAAAAAAATAAAACAGGTCTTATTAAACTAACATTCAAACTAATTAATCTCCCTGAACATATATACGTTAGATACGAAATAGTCCAGGTTCGCCCATACATCCCTCCTCCAATGTGCTGCAACACCTGCTCGCGAATTGGACATAACGCAAAGTCTTGCAATAATACTATAATCTGCTCAAACTGTGAACGTGCAGCACATGCAAACATAGAGGTCAAATACGCTTAAACAAAACCAACTGCCCAGTTTTCTTGTCACCTTAAATAAAGGGGACATCAGGAAAGCCTCGTCCATCTACAAAAACTGGCACCACGATGGCTTCCTATACTCCTCTGCAGCCAAATCTTCCTCCATTCACTAAATTCTAATGCAACCACCGAAAACTACAGTAGCACATACGCAACCCCAAACGGTAAGCTACGTATCTGATGAATTTACCCTCCCGAACGCGCCTAATTTTGACCCAGATGAACCCATGTCATCCGGTTCCGAAATTCAAGACGCCAATCAGGACCATACAACAAAAGAAAAGCTAAAATCATACGTTTTAGCATCTTAAATAAAACCAAATGATTACTAAAAATGGAACAAAACTCTGTCTTGACTAGAGCAAAAATTAAAGCCATTTGCTCTTCAGAAACAAATCCAACACAAAGCCAAAATTAAAAATGACCCTTAAACTTCTTCAATGGAATATAAATGGTAACGTTGACAACTACAACGATCTTTCAGGAGATTTTAATAGCTGGAATAGCTACTGCGGTTCCCCACAATTATTCGTAGGGGAAGAATGCTAGGCGAATTCATCCTTGACAAGGGCTTCATCATATTGAACAACGGCCAACCAACTCACTTCTCGACCCATATATCTCTCACGCACATCGTCTTAGCATTCTGTTCGCCCGTCCTGAGAATTTATTATGATTTCAAGATCAGCGACTCCCTCCAAGGGAGTGACCACTTCCCAGTTACCATTGACATGTTCTCAATCAACAGAAGAAAGTTAGACAACTTCTGTCAACGATTTGTGACGAAGAAAGCTGATTGGAATTAATTTAAAGCACTCACAGACATCCGTAAAAGATCTTTTAAGAAAAAATCAAGGCCTGGAGGACCTTAAATGGAGATATGTCAACAAATAATATAATTAACTACAAAAAACTGAACGCCCAGTACAGAAGAGAGAACCTACAAATCTAGTACTATTTTTCCAATACACAAACAAGGTACTGACAAAACTTTAATAGAATCCAACATACCTATATTCCTTATTCCTGCCTATCCAAAACATCAGATAAAATAATATCAAAACGGCTATAGTGGTTAGCCACATCCAACAAGCTACTAAATATCCCAAAACTCGGATTCAAAAAAGGGAAATCTATTATGGACGCTCTTATAAACAGAGCCCTCACCGAAAGAGACACCGAAAAGAGACACGCACAAGTTTACAGTCTTTCAAGAAAAGAAATAACCAAAATCATCAGGCTTCGCCTAGGGCACACAAAATAGACCCACGAGTACCGATTCTCCCATCCAACAAACAGCCAATTCCGATTCTGCACCACCTACGCCATATAGATCTCACACATCCTCAACGACTACACATCAAATCCATAGACCTAGTAACTCAAATATAAAACTTTCAGATATTTTAATTAACCCTTAATTTGAAAAAATCCAGTAAATCTTTAACTTTTTAAATCAGCTAACCTGCTTAAACTCATTTTATTTGTCAGTCTCTATCTCTTCCAATTCACACAATATAAGGCATTAAGAAAATTTCTATTTATTAACTTAGTCTTAGCAACTATTGCCGATTCGTCCCTGTACCATAAGTTTTAAACTTTTGGCTAAAGTGTACAATAAAAACAAGAAAGGAAGTTAGCTTCGGCAAGCCGAAGCTTATATACCCTTGCAGCTATAATTATTAAATTTAAAAACACAAAAAATTATATTCCCAATAGTATAAGATAATATGTCAAAAAACACCGAAGCTATAATTTGTTTTATATTATTTTCCTACCAATTTTCCGATCGTTCCTATGGCAGCTATATGATATAGTCTTCCGATTTTGATAAAATGAAATTCGAAATTCAAAACTAATAAAAAATTTTATTTTCAAGCGTTAGAGGTTATATGTTGAAAAACACCGAAGCTATAATTTTTCCAATCGTTCGTATGGCAGCTAAATGATATAGTCGTCCGATTTCGATAAAATTTAATTCAAAATTCAAAACTAATTAAAAAATGTTATTTCCAAGCTTATGGGGTTATATGCTAAAAAATACCAAAGATATAATTTTTAAAAATTTTTTTCCTATTATTCCTTTGGGAGCTATAAGATATGTATAAGATATTGTCCGATCCGGCTGGTTCCGACTTATATACTACCTGCAAAAGATATAACACTTTTGGGAAAGTTTCAGCCCGATAGCTTTAAAATTGAGAGACTAGCTTGCGTAGAAACGGACGGACAGACGGACATGGCTAGATCGACTCGTCTAGTCATGCTGATCAAGAATTTATATACCTTATGGGGTCGGAAACGTCTCCTTCACTGCGTTACAAACCTCTGACTGAAATCAATATACCCTCTGCAAGGGTATAACAAGAAAGAACTCTATAGTTAAGTGACTGGACTATTAGATACCCATTACTCAGCTAAAGGGACAAAAGGGAAATGCAGATAAGCAAACAGCTAAACGAGATTGAAATGCGCCACCTACGCGCAATCTCAATACATGGTTATGTGGTCGGTAGACAGACTTAGGCGTTATGGGCGTTAGAGTGGGCGTGGCAAACTTTTTTTTGGGTCAACCAATAGGTATTGACGAGAACAATGCACTTCATTTAACATTTTTATTCTAGCATTAAAACTGTAGGAGCCACAACTTTGGGCGGTTTGTGGGCGTTAGAGTGGGCGTGGCACCCTGCTGAAACAAACTTGCGCAGCGCAGGAAGCTCTTGAATCTGCATGCCAAATCCCAATAGCCTAGCTCTTATAGTTTCGAGATCTCAGCGTTCATACGGACAGACAGACAGGCGGACAGGCGACTCGGCTAGTGATCCTGATCAAGAATATGGGGTCGGAAACGCTTCCTTCTTCCTGTTACATACTTTCCAACGAATCTAGTATACCCTTTTACTCTACGAGTAACGGGTATAATTAATTCGATTACTTTTATGTCGTATTTAATTTTCCATTTTTACCTATTATTAGAATCCCTATTATTTTTTTTATAAAAACTTAGATTACTTTAACATTTGTTGTTCCGGGCTTATACATTATTTTTGGGGTAAAACTTTCTATGAAGGAATACGCCCCTTTCATTTCTACGTTTAGAGTTTTATCCGAAATTGTGAAGGATAAGGATTGGTGGTCCGTTTGTATTTCTCTGTCAATTATTTCATATATACAATTTCATAGATATTTCTTAAAGCCCATTTTATGGCTAACAATTCTTTATAACTTGTGGCCTAAAGTTGTTCCATTTTATTCAATGTTTTTGAAATAAAAGAATTTGGCTAATTATCTTGTGTTTATACTGGCCTGATAGCTACGTCTGATGCGTCTGTTGTTAAAACGAATTTTTTCTATAATCTAGCTGAATTGGTTTACCCTGTGCTTTTGTATTCTCTTTTAGCTCGTTAAAGGCTTTTACAGATGATTCGTATAACTGTTTTGAGATTTTTATAGAGATTCTTTTAGAAACCTTTCCATTTTCCTCTCCTAGAAATTTTGTTAATGGTTTAATAATTTTTGCATTGTTACGGACAAATTTTCTGTAATACCCCACTAGGCCTAGAAAACTTCGGAGTTTTCTAAAATTTCATGGGTTGGGATATTTTCTAAATGTGGGATATTTTGTAAAGGTTTGTATAACATTGCAGTTATAATTAATAATTTTAATTCGAAATTCTGAAAAATACAAAAAATGATATTCCCAATAGTATAAGATAATATGTCAAAAAACACCGAAGCTATAATTTGTTTCATATTATTTTTCAACCAATTTTTCGATCTTTCCTATGGCAGCTATATGATATAGTCGTCCGATTTTGATAAAAAAAAAATTTTTTTCGATTATTCTTATGAGAGCTATAAGATATAGTTGTCCGATCCGGCTGGTTCCGACTAACATACTACCTGCGAATGAAATAAGACTTTTGGGAAAGTTATAGCCTGATAGCTTTAAAACTGAGAGACTAGCTTGTGTATAAACGGACGGTCAGACGGACAGACGGACATGGTTAGATCGACTCGTCTAGTGATGCTGATCAAGAATTTATATACTTTATGGGGTCGGAAACGTTTCCTTCACTGCGTTGCCAACTTCTGACTGAAATCATAATACCCTCTGCAAGGGTGCACGTTTTCCCCCCTAGTTCCCTTGTTCATCCACGGCTCTTTGAAAAATTATCGGTGCATTTGTTAAGCCAAATGGCATTCGTGAAAATTCAAATTTTTCATTATTAATAGAAAAAGCTGTTTTTCGATACCTGGATTTTTATTAAAATTTTGTGGATTCCTGATTCCAACAATTGAGAATAGTTTAGCTTTTCCTTAATTAGCTAATATTGCAGACGCGTCCTGCATCGGGTATCTGTCCGGTATAGTGTTTTCGTTAAGGGGTTATATACCTTTTTATTTTCAAAAAATCGAAAAATTTTTAATTGCTTTATCTTAAAGAACAACTCCTTGAGAACATTTTTTCAAATTTTCATAGAGATTCGAGCAGTAGAAAAAAAGTTACAGCGCTCCAAACCGCGCGCCTCGTCGCGCGCATAAACTGAACTTGAAACTTTAAACGCGAATATGTCGAAATGGTGTTTCTTGAAAAATGACTTTGCGATGATATGGATTGGCGGAAAACTACTGAACCGATTTACTTCAATTTTTTTTAAATGTTCGTAATGAAATTTTTCTGTGCTTGAAGTGAAATTTAGTGAAATTTCTAGCGACCAAAAAGTTCATTTTTAGCATAAAACGTTCCCGTATGCACAAAAAAAAAAATTTTAAAACGATCGTTCAAGCACAAGGAATTACACTAAACTAATGAAATTTTTTTACTTTTAAGGTTTCAGTTGACCTGTTCCCCTTAACCCCTTAAGTTTTTTGTAATCTATTACCAGTGTATGTTTAGGAATGTCATCTTCATTTTGACTTTTTTTGGTACAACTAACACTGGTGAATTATAAGGACTTCTACTTGGACTTATAATTTTTTCTATTGATTTCATTATTAACGAAATAAGGCATAACGATATTGCTTACTATAAATTGCCCGCAACGACTGCACCGCACTTCAAATCCGTAGACCTAGTAATTCAAATATTAAACTTACTGATCTTTTAATTAACCCTTCATTTGAAAATATCCAAGATATACTTAACTTTTTAAAATCAGCTAACCTGCTTAAACTCATGTAAATTGTCAGTCTCTATCTCTTCCCATTCACATGAAAATATTAGGCAATAAGTAAGCCTGTATTTGTTAATTTAGTCCGGCCGAAAGTCTTAGAAACTGTGGCCGATTCCTCCCTGTACCGTAAGTTTTAAAATTTTGGCTACAGTGTACAATACAAAATAGTTCGATTACTTTTATGTCGTATTAAATTTTTTTTTATTAGAATACCTTTTTATAATTTTTGATTCTATATTTGGTATTTCTTTATGAAAACGTAGATTAGTTACGTGGAACAAATCGTTGTGTGATTCATAAGTACAAAAAAAAAAACAAAAAAAATTCATGGTTGGAGTAATCAATTATTTCTGAACTGGCCAATATGATGATTGATAAAAGAGGTAGGTTACGTTAAGCTAGGTTAGAACGGCTGCCAGACTGTAGTCTGGCACACTTCAACCTCTGTGGGTCCATTGTAATACCGTATGATCTCGATTTTTCTTTTTGGATACCCTATCTTATATGTTTCAACCTAGAATTAGGTTGATCAGCATGTCTTCCACCCGGAAGATTTCATAAAAGTGTATATGTTTTTATGGTTAATCTTCGATATTTCGGAAATATCGTTGATGAAATGGTTTCCTAAGTGATTCAGTCTAAGTTTGCATAGGGCTGTGCGGAAGCAGAGAAGGCGTTTTCTCTTCTTCTTCATCCCTGCAGCTTCTACAGAAGTCATTTTTTGGGGCTTTTAGCCTGCCGGCATGTGTGCGAACAAGCCAGTGGCCTGTAAGAGCTCGAATCAGCATGCCACACTCTGTGCGGCTGAATTGGAGTAATTCGGAGGTTTTTTTGTTGTTTATCACAGGCCATGTCTGGTGAGAGATACGACACTGTGGTGCGTTTTGCCAAAGTGGCTAGTTTGTTAAAGTAGTTTTTTATATTTAGCTTGCAAGTTGCCATGGGCATACCGACATTCTCATTTCCTGGGAGGAGAGGCTTGATGGTGCCTTGCCTGGCTAACTCGTCGGCTATGCAGTTGCCTACGATATTCCGGTGAACCGGTACCCATATTAGGCTGATAGTAAACTGATTTGCCATCTCGTGGAGAGATCTGCGACAGTCTGCTATTAAACGGGAGTTGGTGTTTGTCGAGTAGACCGATTTAATAGTCGCTTGGCTGTCACTAAACAGGTTAGTGCTTCTTTTATAGCGTGGACCTCCGCTTGGAAGACGCTACAGTGGTCCGGGAGCCAAAATGACTTCTTGATATCTAATTGTTCGGAGTATACACCTCCGCCAACTTGTCCTTCTAATTTGGAGCCATCTATATAGAAGCAGATCGCGTCCGTCGTGCCCGGTCGGCCGTGCTCCCATTCCTCTCTATATGGAATCACGGCCTCAAAGGGTGTGTGACTATACTCAATGGATTCGCATAGATCCGCTATCTTCGGAATCGATTTATCATACTGGAGAATTTTAGCATGGTCATAAAATTGGGCTTTCCACTGCCGTTTGTCCCTCAGTCGAATAGCTGCCGATTTGGCCCTTTCCATGGCTGCTAAGTCCAGGCTAGGGAGGCTTAAGATCGCATTCAGCGCTTCATTCGGGGTGGTTCGAAGGGCTCCACCAATACACAAAGCCACCATTCGCTGTACTTTGTTTGGATGAGTCAGTATGCATTGTTTGTGCAGAGCGGTCCACCACAGAGCCACTCCGTATAGTAGGATTGGCTTGACTACCGCTGTATATATCCAGTTGACTATTCTAGGGGACATGCCCTATCCTAGCCCAATTGCTTTTTTACAGGAGTAAAGTGCAATGGTCGCTTTCTTGGTTCTCTCTTGGTTATTTAAGCCCCATTTGGGGCGCATATCTAGTACTAACCCCAAGTATCTGGCGTGATCGCTAAAAGAGAGATTACAATTGTTTAGAATGAGTGGGTTGAGTTGTGGAATTTTATATCTATTTGTAAATAGAACAAGTTCCGTTTTCGAGGGACTTACCCCGAGTCCGTTCTCTTTCGTCTATTCCGATAGTATTTTAAGTTTAGCGGTCATAAGATCCCACAGTGTTTGTGGATATTTTCCATTAAAGATGATGGCGTCCTTGGTCTGTATATGCCACTACCTTACAACCTCCTCCTTCCAGAGTCCGCACTAGTTTATTTACTGCGATATTCCACAGGAGGGGTGATAGTACACCTTCTTGCAGGGTGCCTCTCTTCACTTGACTAGTCTGGGTAGAGGTCCCTAGTGTGGCTGTGACCATCCTGCTTATCAGCAATTAATTGATCAACCCCACCATTGGCGGCTCAACCCATAGCTCTTTGAGAGATTCTGTTATCGCAATGGGAATCACGTTATTGAAGGCTCGCTCTATGTCCAGGAAGGTGATCAGGGTATATTCCTTAATGCTGAGTGATTTCTCGATGCTGCTTACCACCAAGTGTAGCGCCGATTCGGTTGACATACCTTTGGTATAAGCGTGTTGTGCCTCTTAATATCAGAGGCACAACACGCTTATTATGTGTTTGCTTATCATTCTTACAAAGCTCTTGAGCAGGAATGATGTTAAGCGTATTGGCCTAAAATCCTTTGCTGTGGTGTGGGTGGCCTTCCCTGCCTTGGGAATGAAAACCACCTTCGTTTCTTGCCAATCTGTTGGTAGTTCTCCTACCGCCAGGATGGTGTGGAAGATTTTTTTCAAGCAGTTTATAGCTATTTGTCCTGCTTGTTGGATGTGTGCCGGTGTTATCCCTTCCGGTCCCGGCGATTTGTATGGTTTGAAACTATGAATGGACCATTTTAGGTTGCGGTCTGATGGGAGGGGATCTAATTCGATTCCCTCTCCTACTCTTCTTTTTGGAGGATGACCTATTTGTTGGCTCCCCGGGAAGTGAGCGTCTAGGAGCAGGTCCAAGGACTCTTTACTGGAGTCTGACCATGATCCATTTGCTTTTTGAAAATAGCCCAATGGCGCGGCTGTCCTAGAGAGTATTTTCCTGAGCCTTGCGGCATCAGTTGTTTTTTCTATGTCAGAGCAAAAGGTCTGCCATGCCGTTCGTTTTGCTCTTCTAATGTAAGAGGCTAAGTGGCTAATTCATACTTGTAGTTCTGCCAGTTAGTATCCCCATTTCCCGCCTTTGCACTGTTAAACAGGCATCTGCAGTTGGTTCTGAGTATTGATATTTGTTGGGTCCACCAGGGGGTTTTTTTCCTTCCCCTTGGTTTCCCTATGGGACATGCAACTTTGAAGGCAGTGTTGCATGCTTCTGTGAATTTATTTACTGTTCTGTCCAGCTCCTGAGGGCTTGTAATGCTTTCTGACGGTTCCATGGGGAGGATATTTGTCAGAACTTCTTTGTACCTGTGCCAGTCGGCTTGTCTAGGGTTAGAGAAGCTGACCGGCAAGGGCGAATCAAGGGACAATACGGTTTCTATGAATCTATGGTCCGAAAAGGAGTGCTCGTCAGAGATTGCCCAGTTTTTGACTGCGCCTACGAGTGAGTCTGATACCAAAGTTAGATCTATGATCGTTTGGCAAGTTTTAGTTATGAATGTAGGGACATTGCCCCTATTGCATAAGAATAGGTTCGAATTTAGAATAAAATCAAAAAGAGACTCCCCTCTGTCGTTGTTGTTTGGGCAACCCCACTGGGTGTGAAGGGCGTTGGCGTCACAGCCTATTACCAAACCTTTCCAGAGCTTTTCGCATTCCTCTGCCAGTCCTTTGACCAGCGCATCTGGGGGGTTTTCGTTTTTAAAGGCCAAGTAGGCCGATAGGACCCTTGTAGAGCCACTTTGCAGCTCCAGGCTTACTGCGGTGCTGTCTCCGTTGCTGTAATTGCGAAGTAGAAATATACTAAGATGCCTTTTGGCTAATATGCAGGTTCGAATTTTACCTTCTTTGGTGTCAAGCATAAGCTTGAAGTGTTTTGTTCCTAGTACAGGAACCTTGGGTTCCAGGTCGGCTCCGCCTTTGGTCAGGCGAAGCAATAGGGCAGCAGACGGTGCTTTACTATGGAGTAGGTTGATTTGCAGAAGTCTTATTGACATCTATAGCTGCAACCTCCACCACAGAGACGTCGGCCTCCTCCGTATCGCTCAGGTCCAAGTTCTCGATGGCCGGTCCAAGCGCTCGCATTTCTCTACTCAGCGAAGAATCGGAAGAGAACCCGTCCTCCGGCCCACCAGGTGCCTCCAACTCCTCAGCAAGCACCAGCTCGGCTGGGTTGCCGGCAGAACTGCTAGCGGCGTTGAAGTCGCCCTTGTACACATTGATGTGGATCGCACTAAACCCGAAGTTCAGCACTCCTCGAGCAATCTCGATTGGAGCTACTGACTCCTTATTTAGGACCAACACCGCCTGGTTGACATCCACTTCATGCTCCTCCACCTTGACGACTTTCCAGCCCTTCGTGGGGAGGTGCGGGTTGCATTCCTGCAGCATGTAGAGGATGTCAAACCAGTCTAGTGCGACAATGTTCGCCCCTTCGTAGACCTCGCCGAGCTTGCTCGTCGCCTGCTTGTATAGGTCAGCCGACCGCTGACACCACTTTGACACTGCCCTAGTACCAGCCCACGTCCATGCAGCAGGGCGATGAACCTGGCTTTTCTCGCACCTTGCGCAGGCATATAAGGGGAAGCTGGGATTCCACTGACTTCCCCTTATACCTGGGAATCCTGCCCTCCGGATTGCCCCTGTCGATGAGACCGAGTAGAACTCGATCCTTGGTGATCTCGGCAAAAGCGCAGAAGAGCCCGTGGCAAAGGCAGTTCCGGCCGGCAGTCTGCCACCCGATATCCCCAGTTTGCGGCCCTTTCTGGACCGTGCTGGTGCGGATTTTGGAACCAGTGTTCTGCATTTCCGTGGGTTTTTTAAAAGTTCCCGTCTCTGCTTTTTGATTTGTGTTTGTGTTGTTGTCCATAACTGGTCCCACGAGTTGCGGAGAAGGGGAAAGGTGCGCCCGGGTAGAGATCCGTGATCCCGGGTAAGGCGATAGTTAGAACAGGGGGTCGCCATATCCCTGAGCACACCGTTTGAGACTGGGATAGTTTTTAATACGGTCCCCCAGCCAGGCTGACTCTTGGCACGGTCCGAATTTTGGGAGGGGAGGTGGGTAGGTGATGTGTTGGGTATTATGGGTTTGTGTAGAGCATTTATTTAGATGCGGCTGAACAATTCGCATAGTTGGTATTGCTTCGTTGCAGGATACCCGCTGGTTGTCTGGGACTGCTTATTTACTGGGGTTTCCGTCCACGATTCCGCGCTTGACTTCTCCCCCCAGCTTATCCACAGTTGGCCTCGAGAGAGGTTGACCGCTATCGGCAACCTGCGACCCGCTCGGTTGGCACAGCTAGGCGGCTTTGGAACCATTTCACAAGTTCCTCAGTCCGAGAAAGAGATATTAAGGAAGAGGTATTACGGAATGCATTTTCTGTAAGTTAAATAAATAACTTATTAATCCTTAATAATATCTTTGCGTATAATTCTGTTTATACTGTTGATTATTATTTTATTAGGCATTACCTGCGTAGTGTAAATTTAATCCGCACCTTTGTGCAAGAGATTTAAATTATGCCGAGGTAAAGCTCCGTTCATTATCGGTCACAAATATTTTGGCTTGGGAGAATCGTTAAAGTAAATCCATTACTTTGTTTTCGATGTTTGATTTACTTTGAATTTCTTTAACTACAAGGAGTTTTGGGTACGTATCAATACGAGATAAAAAAGTTACACCTTGCGCATAGTATATATCAATATGTAAGTTTCCTCCTTCTTTAGTTGGTTTGGGAGCTTCTCCAATTTCAATTTTCATTTGGTGTCTGTTTTATTTGTTTTCATTGCAAACTTTACATTTTTTTATATATTTTTTGGATCAGATCATTAACAAAATGCTGTATAACCCTAATGTCTACATATGTACAGCTGTAAGCCCTCTAATAACTCTCCGCTCTGCTCGGATTAAGGAGCGTTCGGAAACAAAGGCAGTAGCATATCATCTTTGAAAGAGAAAAGACGTCTTGGTCTTGAGTTACGGTTGTTTGATTGTTTATACTTAAGATTTCTTGCACCTCCATATTCTGATCTAAATGAGTTATAATTATAGAAAACGCTCTATAATTCACCGTTCAATTTGGAGCCCAACGTGGGGCATTGTTTGCAAATTTAAAAGTAATAAAAAATGGAAAAATTAATAATTTATCGTCGAGAAAATTTACTCGCATTAAAACCCTTGAAACAACAAGCGCTGTCGAAGATACCGGACTTTCTAGCGTTAAACTGCGATGCCGACTAGGAATTCTGGAGTTTTACTTCACGCAAGCAATATCAGTCCAATCTGAGATTGACACGTTGGATTCCAACGACATCAACTCGCTCACACAAATTATCGATCGTGAGGCAAGCATGTCCAATCTAGAAAAGTTCAACCGTTTGCTGTACAGCTTAAAGGGATCAGCACTAGACCCAATCAAGGCGTTTCCAATAACCGACGAAAACTATCCCAAGGCTTTGCAGCGGCTTAATAAGAGATTTAAAAACAGCACTTATCTTTCTAGAAACTATAGCTGCGTTAACTAAACTGGAACCAGTCGAGAAATCAAACGCAATACAGCTTCAAGGCTTGGTGGACAAGGCGTCTGCTATGTAAGGAGCGCTGGAATCCCTAGGTACCGGCTCAGATGTTGCCAGGCCATGTTGATCTACATCGTGATTGACAAATGCGATCAGCACACCCGGAATAAATGGAACGAGTAGTTGGACTTCGAAAATCTGAAAAACTGGATGCAGTGTTTGAAGCTGCTGGAACGCCATTGTCAATATCTTCAATCAAGCAACCCCACATCACAAGGACCAGTCCATCCAAGTAAGCCATCTTGAAATCTGTTAAATGTTATATGATATATCTGTTATATAAATCATCGTTCGCAATCACTCAATCTGCATGTGCGCTATGCTCGTCAGCTGGCCGCAAGCTGTTTGGATGCCCAACATTCAAGTCGTTGACAACACCAGATCGGTTTGATACAGTTAAAAAATTTAACTTACGTCATTGAATCGCTCAGTGCTCATCAAGGAGTCGTTGCAGCAGCTGCACTCAAGCTCATCACACAGTGTTGCATCATGACAAGAACATTCCGGCCATAGAAGCGCGTCCTGACAGCCGCGCAGACTGTCCAGTACAGCCAAGTGTTCCGATAACGTTGTCTCACCTGCACACTCAACCGGGACAAGTTATCCTAGCCACGACCGTGGTTCTGGCAGGTTCATACAGGCCTGGCAGAGCATTGCTTGATGCATGTTCTCAGGTGAATCTCATCAACGAGGAGTTCGCAAAGAAATTCGTCTTCGTCATGAAAAATTCAACATGGGAATCCGTAGCGTTGGAGACTCGTTCACTAATATAAGGCACTTGGCCACAACGACCATCCAATCGCGTATCACAGATTGTCACTTCTTACTGGAGTTCTGTGTCATCGGCCACATCTCGTATCAGCCAGACTCTGAGATTGACATCTCTTCTTTGAATTTGCTCACCAACACACCTTTGGGAAATTATAGATTTAATTAATCTTGTCGCATCGATCTTTTAGTTTGCGCTGACGTCTTCTACCATTAGCTTGCCGTTGGGCAAAAAAAGCTGGCACCTCACTTGCCAATACTTCAAAAAACATTGTTCGGCTGGGTCATCGCCGGTCGATGCCAACAACAGCAGTAGCAAGTTTCGGACTGTTTTATGTCAAGCACAGTCTCCATTGATAACCACTTGCAGAAGCTTTGGGAGCTGGAATCCGTCGCTGTCTCACCTGAGAGTCTACATCCGCATCACCAAATCTGTTATGCGCTCTATACAAGACTACAGTTCAGGATTCCCAAAGTCGCATTGTAGTCAACCTTCCCATTAAGGATGAGCCCTCTCGTCTTGGAAACTCCGTTTAAGTGGGTCGTCGACGATTCTAAGCAATGGAAAACCGCATGCTGAAATTCCCTAAGTTGAGATCCCAATACGTCTCATTCATGCAGGAACATCAGGCGCTAGGTAACATGTGATTGGTGACCAATCGAGCCCTTCACGAGTCGCATTACTATATACCCCACCACTGCGATTTGAAGCCATCGAGCACGTCTACCAAATTGCATGTGGTTTTCGACGCCTCGTGCACAACAACTTCGCAACTGTCGCTTAATGACCGACTGCTTGTGGGTCCCACTGTGTAAACGGATCTTTTATCTGCAGCTGCTCAAATTCAGACTTTTTGAATATGCCATGACAACTGACTTGACTAAAATGTACAGGCAAGACCTCGTCGATCAAAGCTTTCGAAAATATCAATACATATTTTGGTGAGATTCCCCAGATGCCGAACTGCAGACGTTCTAGCTGAATACCGTCACTTACGGAACCGCCGCTGCACCGTTTCTAGCAGTGCGCAGTTTACACTATTTGGCTGGCAAGTACAAGGATTAATCCCTGACCGGCGCATCGGTTATCAAATCATCGTATTACGTGGATGACCTGCTTTGCGGAGCAGTCGACATACACACCTTGCAACTCATCAAACAAGAAGTCATCGAGGTTCTTCAAAAGGGGATTTTTCCGTTGACCAAGTGGCACTCAAACCACCCTGAGTTCACTGATTGCAAGCCCACGAAGAGACTCAACATCTGTGGGGACAATGTATCAAGCGCACTCGGTGTCATTTGAGATCAACTCGATGATGCGTTTCTGTTCATCTTGCATCAAAACAACCAACCTTTCCAGCTAAAAAGGGATCCATCTTATCTATCGCATCATCACTCTTTGACCCCCTTGGCCTTTTGTCACCGATAATCATCGTGGCGAAAATGATTCTTCAGGAACTGTGGATACTCAACATTAATTGGGTTGAATCGGTTTCGCAATCCCCACATGATGCATGGACCGACTACTTAGAATCCTTGAACAAGTTGCTAACTCTTCAAGTACCTCGCTGTTACCTGCAAAATGCCAATAGCAAGTAACATCACCGTTCGGTTGTGTAGATCAAAGTCGAGAGTAGCCCCTGTCAAGAAACAATCGCTTCCGAAACTGTAACTAGCTAGAAATACAGGGGTGGTCAAAAGTATTTTCACAAAAAAAAGTTAAATATACTCATAATTTGAACTTACATCTTGTTAACTTTGGCATCAATGGAAAGGTAATTTAAATGCCGTTTGAATGATACAATACATTTCTTAACCCATTCAGTACTTATTGAAAAGGACGAATTTGTGTGAAAATGTCCTTTTTGAACTTTTTTCCTCGACTTGAAAACTTAAATTTTTTGATGCAAAAAGTTTCTTCAAACAAAAATAATAATAACTGCAAAAAGAATTTTTCAAAAATCATTTTGCTTATATTTTTTGAAGGTGACAATGTCGGAAAAAATTTGTATGAAAATGAGAAAAATATGGCTCAAATGCAAGTTATATGACACATTATTTAGGGGCTCTTACCCAATTTATAAACAACTTTGAGCCGAGAGCTAATTTCCAAATATTTCTGTCAACCAGGCCTCCGAATCATTCCCACCCAGATCAATTTCACGCAGCCCAAATCAAACGGATGCTGTAAACATCCAGTCCGCTAACGTAAACAAAAGATCCCCAAAGCGAGCCCCGAGTCCGCCAGCGAAAACAAAAAGATCCCCAAAGCGGTCCCTAAACTCCGCTAATGTAAACACCAATTTCCGGCCAAGATTGGACTTCAAATTTAATTGGCAAATTGCATCATCCTATTTTCCGACTCTCTTGAGTCATTCTCTTTATCAATTTTTGGGGATAAATTCTCTTAAGCCGAGGTTTGATTATTGATCATTGAACTAGAGATCAGGCAGTCCGTTTTTGAGATCCGAATCGAGCAGAACAATAATTCGAGAATAAATACAAGAGCAGTGAATTAAATAAGTTCGACCTATTGTAAAATTGTAATAGTGAATAAGTGATTGTTAAAAATAAAAATAAATTTTTTTAATCAATTCACTAGTGAGAAACTTAATTGGCGCCCAACGTGGGGCCGTGTGATTAAAAAATTCTAAAGCAAAGCTTTTAAATAAACCCCAGAAAAGTTTAAAAGTGAAAAAGGAATTTTGCGCGGCCAACAACCCGATACAACCGACGAATATATAAAGCCTGTGTTGATAAAAATAAGGTGGAAATTAATAAATGCAATAATCCCCTTAAACTCTGTACAACCGGCAAAAAAATAAAAAGTTTGTGTTGATCAAAAAATAATAAGGTGGAAAATAATTAATGGAATAATCCCCTTAAAATCTCAAATTACAAAATAGTGTTCGTAACATAAATTCACTGCTCGGACAAAATAAAAAATTTAAAAAGTGACAACAAAATTCATCGAAACAAATAACCATTGTGAAAAACAATATAACTAAAAAAATATTGCAAACAAATCTTCGAAATCATCAACAAAAAGACATTTAAAGAATAAAGGCTGAAGGGCAATCCCTCGCCAAGAAATAAACACTGAAGAAAGAAGGAAGACACCAATTTAAAAACCCAAGAAAAGAAGGAAGACCCCAAGATACAAAAAAAGGAAGGACGACCCCAAGCAGGATCATCATCCAAGAAAAACGACAACCCCAAAAACAACGACAAGACAAATAAGGAGGACGATTCGTGAGCGATATAATCTTTTTTTATTATTATTATTATTTAATAAGAAATTTGTAAAAAGAAATATAATTATACAAAGTGGAAGAATTAATTTCTGATTTCGAAAATATTCTCAAAATGTCAGAACCTTCTACAAGCCAGAACGGAGCAAATAAAAGACTCCACATAAGTTCGCCTCAAGAACATAATCAGACGATTACAAACAATACCATGTTAAATGTAGGAGATTTAATTAAACAAATTGTAAATTTTGAATGGAATCCATTAAAGGAAGAGATCGTTAACTTAAGATCGCAGCTTTCTCATAAAATTAAAACGGTTGAAGATTATCAGATAGAGATTATAGATCCAAATATAAAGTGCGACACATCATATGAGATCATCAAATCTGTTAGGGAATATAAAGGAGAAGAAGATAAATATGTAAGCTGGAGAGAATCGGCTGAAATAGCCATGGGGCAATATGCCAGAGGGAGTGAAAGATTTTATTCCGCCCTATCAATATTAAGAAACAAAATAACGGGAATGGCAAACGATGCCTTAACCCATAACGGTACGGTATTAAATTTCGATGCCATAATGGCCAGACTTGACTTTGTCTTTAGCGACAAACGTCCTATTCATATTATTGAACAGGAACTAAGTGTTTTGAGTCAGGGAAAATTATCAATTATGGATTATTATGGTACAGTTAATAGAAAGTTAACTCTACTTATTAATAAAACAATTATGACCTACGGGAGAAACAAACCGATAACAGCAGAAATTAATGAAAAACATAGGAAGACTGCTCTTAGAGTTTTCATTACCGGCCTAAACGGCCAAATTTCAGACACAATTTTCTCAATGAATCCTCCTGACCTACCAAATGCAATGGTCATAGTTCAGGAATTGGAAAGCAACAACATGAGGACGCATTTCGCAAATAGTTTCTCAACCACTCAGAGAAAAAATAGTGAGCCAAACCCTGGTGGAAATGGTCAAACACATTTCAACCTAAAGCAAAGACAACAAAACAACAATTACAATAACCATCGAAATAGTAATAATTTAAGGTTTAATCATGACAACAACCAGAACAAAAATAATTATGGTTATTATAATCAGAACAAAAATAATTCCTGGAACCAGGGTAGATTTAATAATAACCAACAAAATCAGTGGAACACCTATAGGCAGCCACAAAATAAGCCAGAACCAATGGAGGTAGACGAGTCTATCCAGGTTCAGAATAGGCCTAACAACGGCTATAATCAAACCTATAATAAATATCAAAATAATAATTATAGCCAGAACAAGTGGGATCAAACAAAAAAGTTTGAGACCCAGAACACTCAGCAAGGACAAGCCCAAAATAAAAGGGTACCAACTGGAACTGTTAACCAACCGGCTAACAAGACAATGAGACTAAACAACATTGAGGAGAACCATTTTTTAGACAAAAGTCAGGAGTAGGCTTACCCTACCTATTTAGAAATGACCCGAAAATAAATAAAAAATTAAAAATATTAATTGACACTGGGGCAACCTCGTGTTATATTAGAACTGGAGTTTACAAAAATAAGAATGAGCTTCCAATATACAAAAGAGTATCCACAGTGAATGGATATTCAATAATTAAATATTATCATATGATAACTATTTTTGATACACGATATACTTTTTATGAAATAGAAGGACTAGACTCAGATCTACTGATCGGCTATAACCTATTGAACACAAGGAAGAACGCTATAGTCGAGTACCTCGACTATCAGATACCCGTTACTCAGCTAAAATGACCAAAGGAGAATGGAGATATGCAGCAAAGCGAGGTTGAAATGCGCCACCTACCGGCGGTTGACAGATTTAAGCGTTGTGGGCGTTAGAGTGGGCGTGGCAAAGTTTTTTTTGGATCAATCGATAGGTATTGACAAGACCAACACATTTCAGTTTTTATCTAGCATGAATATTGTGGGCGCCACAGGCTTGGGCGGTTTGTGGGCGTTAGAGTGGGCGTGGCATATTCGCGTGACAAACTTGCGCTGCGCTCAAGCCTACGGAATCTAAATCTGAATTCCCATTTCTCTATCTTTGATATTTTCCGAGATATCTGCGTTCATATTTACGATTTTTTTAAGTTTGTGGGCGGTTTGTGGGCGTTCAAGTGGGCGTGGTAAACTTTTTTTTGGGTCAATCGATAGGTATTGATGAGAACAATACATTTCAATTAAAATTTTTATTCTAGCATGAAAACTGTAGGAGACTCAGTTTTGGGCGGTTTGTGGGCGTTAGAGTGGGCGTGGCACTCTGCTGAAACAAACTTGCGCTGCGTAAGAAGCTCAGGAATCTGCACGCCTAATCTCAATAGCCTAGCTCTTATAGTTTCCAAGATCTCAGCGTTCATCCGGACGGACAGACAGACGGACAGACGGACATGGCTAGATCGACTCGGCTAGTGATCCCGATCAAGAATATATATACTTTATGGGGTCGGAAACGCTTCCTTCTGCCTGTTACATACTTTCCGACGAATCTAGTATACCCTTTTACTCTACGAGTAACGGGTATAAAAATAGGAGCTGTGATTGATACAGCTAAGGGAGTTATTAAATATAACGGAATAGAAGAGAAATTAAATTATGACAACGGAAACAATTTAAACCAACATTCTTTAACAGAAGAAAACACCATTCTTCCATTAAAAGAATTTATATTAAAAAAATACTTTGATGAAAAGGCTCAAATCAGATCCGAATCTGAAATGGGTAATCAAAGCGAATTTAGTTTGGGATATACAAATCCTGAACACGCCGTCGTTGAAATATCCGACAAAAATAAAAGTTTGGAATTGAAAAATTCTGAACACGCCGTCGTTGAAATATCCGACAAAAATAAAAGTTTGGAATTGAAAAATTCTGAACACGCCGTCGTTGAACTATCCGACAATCAAAAAATAAACAACATAAAAATATCATCTGCAGATCAAAGAAAAGATCTGGAGAATGAAATATTAAATATTATAAATGAAGAGCATTCAAAAATAAATATGCAGATTCCTTTTAGGACAGATATACGCGGTGAAATAAACACCGTAAATGATAGGGCCATTTACAGCAAACAATACCCTTATGCTCTATCAGCTTCAGATTTTGTAAATTCTGAAATAAGTCGAATGCTAAAAGAAGAAATTATAAGGCCAAGTAGAAGCCTTTATAATTCCCCTGTACTAGTGGTACCAAAAAAGGGTTTCAATGAAGATGGAACTCCAAAACTAAGACTCGTAATTGACTATAAAAAACTAAATGAAAATACTATACCTGATAGGTATCCAATGCAGGACCCTTCAGTGATTTTATCAAATCTCGGAAAAGCCAAATACTTTTCAACAATTGACTTGGAATCTGGATTTCATCAGATTCTCATGAACGAACCTGACATACAAAAAACCTCATTTTCAATAAATAATGGGAAATACGAATTCCTAAGAATGCCTTTCGGTTTGACAAACGCTCCTAGAATATTCCAACGAGCGATGGGCGATATTTTGAGAGAACAAGTGGGTAAAACATGTCATGTTTATATGGATGACATAATCATATTTTCAAAAACAATTGAGCAACATTATAAAGACCTAATTGTCATTATTAAAATTTTGCTGAACGCAAACATGAAAATTTCGATTGAAAAATCAAAGTTCTTTAAATTAGAAACAAACTTTCTCGGTTACGTTGTTTCTCACAATGTGATCAAAACCGATCCCGAAACAATTTCAACAATTGTAAAATATCCGATCCCTAAAAATATTCGAGAGCTTAGAAGCTTCCTAGGCCTTACAGGATATTACAGAAAATTTGTGCAAAATTACGCAAAGATAGCTAAACCTTTAACAAAATATTTAGAAGGCCATAACGGCAAAGTATCTAAAAAAGCATCACGTAAAACTTTAATACAGTTTGATGATTCAGCTGTAAGAGCTTTTAACGAGCTCAAAGAAAATTTAATTGCACAAGTAGGACTAGTACAACCGGACTATAATAAAAAATTTACCCTAACAACTGACGCGTCTGACTTAGCAATTGGTGCGGTTCTTTCTCAGGAAGGAAAACCAATCACATTTATTTCAAAAACTCTAACCAAAACTGAACAATTATACGCGACAAATAAAAAGGAACTTTTAGCCATAGTATGGGCTTTTAAAAACCTTCGTAATTACTTATATGGGGTTAACAACATCGAGATCTATACCGATCACCAACCTCTTTCATTTTCCATTTCTCAAAAAAATCCAAATATCGAAATGAAAAGATGGTATTCTTTTATTGAAAACTATTCACCCAAAATAATTTATAAGCCAGGAGCAACAAACGTTGTTGCGGACGCTTTATCAAGGATACAAATTAATAACTTAACGGAAAGTAATGAATCGGTCTCAGATCAAAATACTCAGCATTCAGCAGAGAGTAGTTTTGAGAATGTTATACAAGAAAC
Source organism: Drosophila subpulchrella (assembly GCF_014743375.2). NCBI lineage: Eukaryota > Metazoa > Arthropoda > Insecta > Diptera > Drosophilidae > Drosophila > Drosophila subpulchrella. Next base: position 309,809 of record NW_023665708.1, on the reverse strand, counting down.
CCGAAAACCCTTAAACCAGTTTAAGCAACAATTGCTAATAGCAACGGGGAGGTATACAATACATGAGTCGATTAATGTATTCGGAAATACTAGACATATAATAGAGTATGATACTCCAGAAAATTTAATATCAATATTAAGAGAATATATTCCACCCAATATAACAATAGGAGTTCACTGTACTCTAGAAGATTTTTATAGAATTCAAAAACCACTTAAAGACAATTTTATAAATACATTTTTATACACTAAGACATTTGTCCAGGATGTCGAAGACGCTGAAGACAGATCCGTGATTATCACAGAAACTCATTGTAGAGCTCATAGAGGGCTTGATGAAAATTATAAGCAAATAACTAGACTCTATTATTGGCCTAATTTATACAAAAAGCTTAAGGAATTTATAAAGAATTGCACAATCTGCAATCAAAACAAATACAACAGACACCCAGTAGATCAAAAAGAGGCATTAATGAAATAGGCACCATTTGGAAATGGATAGCGGGAACACCAGATCATGATGATTTCATAACAGTCCAAAATAAAATCGATGATTTAATACAAAATAATAACGATCAATTCGTTATTAATTCTAAAATATTTAAAGAGATAAAATCTTTATCTGAACAATTCAAAACAGCCTTTAAAGATCAAGAAATTCCACTTAGAAAATATCGTCTGCGCTTGCTTACTTACGATCTTATGAATTTAATGGACACAATTACACTCGCCAAAATTGATGTATTTAATACTAAAATTCTAAACAATGATGATATACAAGAAATTTATAAGCATGAAGATAGACCTGTAGTTATAACAGACCTTTTGGATAAATCTGAATTTAAAATCGCTTTGCATCAAGATCTTATTATAATTTACATAAAATACCCTATTATTACCGATCGTTGTGACGTTTACAATTCAAGATCCATTTCACATAATGATGGAAAATTATTAATTGATAATCACGTCGCAAAATGTAGAAATAAGTACTATGTAATTGTTTGTGGGGAAGACAACAAATAGCCACCCTTATATTTATAATTAATAACGCACGAATAGGTTATATTAAAATGTATAGCGTTTATTCGGAGCGGCAGACGGACTGTGAATGTATAAAAAGCTTGGCTTCAAGATCTTCATATAGACATATGCAGGCTTACAAAGTAGTTGCTGAATAGATAAGCGACAGCTTTATGGGTATAAGAAAGAAGGCGAAAGATAAGCAGAAAGCGCTGCAGGTGCCGTCGTACACCTATGCGCGCATGACTAGGCGCTGGCGATCTGCTCCGAACATACTCCCCCCGTTGGAAGAGGTAAGGTTCCAACTATCTCGGAATCGATGGGCAGAACGGCTAGCTTGGCGACGGCTCTCTTGATCAGACCCGTAGCTGTACGGACCATAGCTACTCTGATGACTCCGTCCCCGCCGGGTATGACTTCCTGGATGCACCCAAGCTGCCATCTCAAGGGTGGAACGTTGTCCTCCTTCAGCAAAACTATGCGTCCAACCTTGACGTTAGACGTTTCGACGCGCCACTTGCTCCTCTCTTGAAGTAGGGACAAATACTCGCTGCTCCACCTTTTCCAGAAATGTTGCTGCATCTGGGTAACCCGCTGCCATCTGCTGAGACGGTCTTCGCGGAGATGAGTAATGCCAGGCTCAGGAAACTTAGTGTAGCTGGAACCCTTCAGGAAATGCGCCGGTGTTAGCACCTCAAGGCTTTCAGCATTTTCTGAAATTGGACAGAGTGGACGGGAGTTAAGGATGGCAGAAATCTCATATGCAAGAGTTCTTAATTCATCGATGGCTAAGATGGATGCACCGACGACTCTGTAGAAGTGGAATTTAGCTGACTTCACAGCGGCCTCCCATAAACCACCGAAGTGCGGGGCACGCGGAGGGATGAACTTCCAATCGATCCCATCAGCTAAACAGACGGAAGATATCGATGCTGTGTGCTGCTCGCTCAAAAAGAGCTCTTTCAGCTCGGCAAGCTCTCTCTTTGCACCGACAAAGTTTGTAGCATTGTCGCTCCAAATGGTACGCGGACTGCCTCTAAGGCTGATGAATCTCCTCAGCGCTGCGATGAAAGAATCCGTCGTGAGATCCTGGACCACTTCCAAATGAGCAGCCTTCGTGGAAAAACAGACAAAGACGGCGATATAGCACTTGTGGGGTGCCTTATTTCTGGCCTCTGCTTTATGATAGAATGGCCCACAATAGTCCACTCCTGTGGTATGAAAAGCTGGATTAGGCTGCACTCTATTTGCTGGAAGGCTACCCATGACGTGCTCCCAAGTAACAGGCTTCATTCGGAAACATCGGACGCATTTGTTGATAACGCTGGCGACGAACTTGCGGCCTCCAATCGGCCAGTACCTTTGCCGTAATGCGGCAAGCAGCGCCTGCGATCCTCCATGCAAATATTTCTCATGATAATAAACGATGATCGCCTTGGTGACTGGATGATCCTTGGGCAACAGTATCGGATGCCTCGTGTCGTAGTCCAAGTTTGCGTTCTGAAGCCTTCCACCCACGCGAAGTAACCCATCGGAGCCGAGTATAGGTCTAAGCGAAACCAGCTTGCTTTTCTGTGGAAACGGCTTGCCCTGGCTAAGAGATCCATACTCCTTCGCCAAGTTAACCTGTTGGATGCTCCTCAGAAGAAGTACAGTTCCAGAGTTGATCTCCTCCACCGAAAGTCGACCTTTTAACGGCGCAAATTTGGCTCTGCAATTTGAAATGAATCGATAAGTATCGAAAGAGTTGAGGAATTTGCAGTTTGATGAACTGTCTATGCAAACGGCCCCAATTAGAGCCACAGAACGGCGCTCTGGAAGATCCTTTACTGAGTCTAGCAGGGACGGCCAATTTGACGAGCTTTGCAGAAGGAATGGAGGCCCGTTAGCCCAAAGGGAATGTTCCAACAATTCTCTTGGAGTACATCATCGCGATACGACGTCTGCCGGGTTCGAGTTTGTAGGAACGTGATGCCAAGTCATGTCTTTCGTTATCTCCTGAATTTTCGCGATTCTGTTTGATACGAAAACGTTAAACTCCCGAATCCACGCCAACACAATGGACGAGTCCGACCAGCAATGAAAGGTGCAATCGAAATCTATGGCTTCCTTGGCGTTTACGATTAGCTCAGCCAATAAAAGCGCTGCGGAAAGTTCTAATCTTGGAATTGTTAAGGCCTTCAATGGAGCTACCCTTGACTTGGCACAGAGCAGATGGACTTTCGATTCTCCATTGGTCTCCGATCGCAAGTATAGACACGCTCCATAAGCTGACATGCTAGCATCGCAGAATCCATGCAACTCAACGGAAGCCCTTGGTTGCAGTACGAATCGTGGGAATTTGAAGTTCTGTACGACCGATAACTGTGAGGTCAACTCCCCCCATGACGAAAGAATGGGCTCTGGCAGTGCATCATCCCAATCCACGTTCGCACTCCATAGAGATTGCAGAAAAATCTTAGATTTTGTGATAATAGGAGTTATTAAACCGAGTGGATCATAGAATTTGGCAATCGTCGACAATGTAACCCGCTTAGTGGGTCGTTGATTGATTGGCAGTTGAGAAAAATGAAATAGGAGCTGATCAGAAGTAAGTCGTTCAGAGAGCTACCAGAAGTTGATTTAGCAGATCCATCAAAAACGACACGAAGCTTCGTACTCGAGCTCTCCTGCTTATGTACGCAATGATGGGGCAAAAAGAATTGTGTTTCTGGCGGTTCCTTAGTTACAAGAGACATGTGACCTAGATCGATATACTCCCTCAAAAATGCTGAATACTGTGCTTTCAGGGCTGGGTTTTTATCTAATTTAGCTTCCAAACTCTTGAAACGACGACGAGCCAAGCAATAAGAATCACCTAAAGATTCGAATCCGGAAGTGGTCAAGAGACGAACAGAGTATTGGCCGTTTCCAAGTCGAATGCAATTTTCAGTAAAAAGTTGCTCACATCGCAAGTCTTCCGGCAATAAAGATGGCTTAGACGAAGTGAAGTCCTCAATTTCCCAAAATCGCTTTACAATGGCGGAAAGTGTGTCATCGGAATAATCAGCTGGGTCCTTGATGCTGGCTTGTAAAACCGACTTATGAGTTCGCATGTTCGATGATAACCCTCCAGAGACTATCCAACCAAGCTTGGTGTTCTGAAGAGTTGGCAAAGCCCTATCCAAATGAATTTGTCCCATAGAAATTATTTCGAAAAACAACCCAGCGCCGAGTAAAAGGTCAATTCGTTGTGATTGATTGAAATTAGGGTCAGCGAGTGAAATGTTTTGCGGTATCCTCCACGATGTTGCATTTATATTGAAATGGGGTTGATAATCAGTAATACTGTGAGTCACAACCGCTGTGAATGCCGCTCGATAGCTTGCATCCCGTGATTGCACAAGAATATCGACAGTCTTATCAGAGATCATGGAAGATTCTCCTTTCCCAGAAATCGACGTTTGCGATCTTCTGTGATTCAAGTTTAGTTGGCTGGCTAAGCGAGAGGTTATGAAGTTTAGCTGGAAGGCCGAATCTAAAATTGCTCGGCAAGGCATAAATGCTCCAATTCTATTTTTGACGTAGATAATAGCAGTTGGAAGCAACACGTAGTCGATCGGCAAAATATTTAAGGCTTTGGGTGGAGGGCTTGGTATATGATGATCAGGATGCGATGATGTATGCGAACATGATACTAATGCTGATGAAGTAGATGGTAATGGCTGAGAGCTCGAGGATGGATCGCATGATGGACATGAAAATGAGGTTGATGTTGCGGATGGGTCCTGGTTCATGTGTAATAATGAATGGTGCTTCATGCGACAATACTTGCAGTGAGTCGACTTGCATTGCTGCAAACTATGCCCCTTGCGCAAACAGTTGAGGCATAGGTGCAACTTCTTTGCTTCTCTATATCGAAGATTCGGACTCAAATTTAAAAATCGAGAACACTTTGGCAAATAATGATCCCGTGCATCGCAAAATAAGCATGTCAAATGATTTGAGTTAGTAGCAGAAGCAATAAGAGTATTTTGGTTATATTTGTGCAAGTTTTTTCCCACCTGCTGGCCTGGTGTTTGAGTTACCAAGGCTTGATCTAAGTTTTCCATCATCCTGCACCTCTTTTCCAAAAACGATTCCATAGCATCCCAGGTAGACAGCTCAGTGATTGACAAATCCTCTTCCCATTTTTCCCGCGTCCTCTGATCCAGTTTCCGAGTGACGATGTGAATTAAAAGTCCATCCAAAATTTGTTGCGTATTGGCCAGGGTTCGAATTGCTCGCAGATGCGAATTCATGCAATCGCTCAGCTCCCGAAGACCCTTCGAAGATCCCTTCTCGACACCCTTTAAACCGAATATTGACTGTACATGTGCCTGAAAGTGTAAAACTTTATTATCAAATCGATTAACCAGCAAATTCATAGCCTTTTTAAAATTAGCATTCGAGGGTTCGAGCGAGCGTATGGTTTCCAGAGCCACGCCGCCCAAACTCGAACGCAAATATTGTAATTTTTCAATTTCGCTTAGCTCATCATCATTTCCGATGACCTTAGTGAAAGTCGCAAGAAAATCCGGCCACTCAGAGTAGGATCCATGAAAACGAGCAATTTCCAAATTTGGCAACCGAGGCTTCCTAGATCGAAAAGAAAGATCCGCATTATTAGTGATGTCAACAGATGTTGAATTTGCAGCGGTTGAAGCCGGCAATTGTGACTTGCGCTGAGCCGCCAAGCCTCGGTTTAGTTTCGCCTTCACATCCATGAAGACTTCAGCAAATTCAATCCGATGGTCGCTTGAGATCTCTACAAAATCCAGTCTTTCCAACGATGTCTGCGCAGAATCAAATGCCTGGTTTAGGGAATTGATCCATTCCATTCGCGCCAGCAAATCAGCTTCGTCAAACTGATTAACCGCATCAGCGTTTAAATAACATTTCATCGAGCTCATTTGCCGCAAAATAGATTGGGCTTTGACTCGGTAGTAGTCGACGTCACTTGTGGATTCATTTTGAGCCCGAACCGAGTTTTCTGTATCAGACATTTTTCAATCACGAGAAAGGAAAAAAATGAAATGAAAATGAAATAAAATAAAATGTCCGACCGCGTTAGAGGCACAAAACACCGTATACCCTTTGCCGCGAAAACGTGAAGGTTAACAAGCGTCGCCGAGATGCAACGGAACCTTTAACTTGGTTGTTGTTGTTCTTGTCGATAAATTGCCTGCCTAGCAACAGCGGATTATGTAACTGGCAAACGAATGCATGTATGGCTATATGTACATATATATATGTAATATGCGCTATTAACAAAGATTAAATGCGATTCACTTTGTTAAGAATTATTTGCACAACACAGTTTTGGTGTTTTTCACAGCTCAAAATGTACAAAAAATCCAACGGCCGGCTGTGCACTTTTATATGCACATATGTATGTATGTATGTTCGTATGTTTGTGACCGAATGCACGATAACGACAGCGAAACAAAGCGTTTGTTTAAACTATATTAAACAATCGCGAGACCGAGTTGCAGGCTCCGATAAAAACTGCTATCACGTCGGGGTCACCAAATGTTTGTGGGGAAGACAACAAATATGCCACCCTTATATTTATAATTAATAACGCACGAATAGGTTATATTAAAATGTATAGCGTTTATTCGGAGCGGCAGACGGACTGTGAATGTATAAAAAGCTTGGCTCCAAGATCTTCATATAGACATATGCAGGCTTACAAAGTAGTTGCTGAATAGATAAGCGACAGCTTTATGGGTATAAGAAAGAAGGCGAAAGATAAGCAGAAAGCGCTGCAGGTGCCGTCGTACACCTATGCGCGCATGACTAGGCGCTGGCGATCTGCTCCGAACAGTAATGTCTAATTTTAAGACGGAAATATTTAATAATTATTGCACACTTAACCCAGAAGGCTCTTGTTTCACTAGATTACTAAATGGAGAAAAATCCTTTTGTAACAAAATCCGAGAAAAAAAAAAAAATGTAGATGTAATCCAAGATGGAGCCATTTTTGTAAATGGAGAAAATACAGTTAATGACACTCATTTAAATGGGTCATATTTAATAACTTTTAATGGCACCACTAAAATTAATAATAATTCCTACACCAATGTAGACAATAAGATATTGGAATACATCACAGCTCGAAAATATACAGATTTTTTAGTATCCGAATATATTATATCTAATGATTCGGAACTCACATTCGATAATATTAACATACTAAATCAATTTATTCAAATTAAACAAACTCAAATACCAGTTACGTTAATATTAATCATATTCACATTTATATATTTAATTATTATGATTATAATCAAATTCAGAAAATTTTTAATATTCAAACCATGGCAAATTCATATAGAAATTGAACCAGAAAACAATATTTCCGATAATGAAATAAATAATATACCCGACAATGAAAAAACCCTAGAAGAAAATATCATTGTCGAATTAACCCATCAATTACATTCAATATACCCATCAGTTCCAATGAATCGGGACGATTCAATTTAGAATGGGGGGAGTTATATGACACATTATTTAGGGGCTCTTACCCAATTTATAAACAACTTTGAGCCGAGAGCTAATTTCCAAATAACTCTGACAGACCCGAGATAAATCCGTGGTCAGCTATTTCTGTCAACCAGGCCTCCGAATCATTCCCACCCAGATCAATTTCACGCAGCCCAAATCAAACGGATGCTGTAAACATCCAGTCCGCTAACGTAAACAAAAGATCCCCAAAGCGAGCCCCGAGTCCGCCAGCGTAAACAAAAAGATCCCCAAAGCGGTCCCTAAACTCCGCTAATGTAAACACCACTTTCCGGCCAAGATTGGACTTCAAATTTAATTGGCAAATTGCATCATCCTATTTTCCGACTCTCTTGAGTCATTCTCTTTATCAATTTTTGGGGATAAATTCTATTAAGCCGAGGTTTGATTATTGATCATTGAACTAGAGATCAGGCAGTCCGTTTTTGAGATCCGAATCGAGCAGAACAATAATTCGAGAATAAATACAAGAGCAGTGAATTAAATAAGTTCGACCTATTGTAAAATTGTAATAGTGAATAAGTGATTGTTAAAAATAAAAATAAATTTTTTTAATCAATTTACTAGTGAGAAACTTAATTTGCATGTTTCTAAGCATTTTCAAAAAATTATAAAAAATATAATCAAAATGATTTTTGAAAAATTCTTTTTGCAGTTACTATTATTTTTGTTTGAAGAAACTTTTTGCATCAAAAAATTTAAGTTTTCAAGTCGGGGAAAAAAGTTCAAAAAGGACATTTTCACACAAATTCGTCCTTTTCAATAAGTACTGAATGGGTTAAAAAATGTATGATATCATTCAAACGGCATTTAAATTACCTTTCCATTGATGCCAAAGTTAACAAGATGTAAGTTCAAATTATCAGTATATTTTACTTTTTTTGGTGAAAATACTTTTGACCACCCTTGTATAACCGATTTGGATGTGTGGACTGTATGTAATTTTATTCTTGCCAGTTGCGAAGCCTATTTGATACTGATACGAATTTCACAAAAGGACGCCGTCGTAGCAGCGTTGCCAGAAACGAAAAAGTATATATATAAGTTAAGTCCTTCACGACCACCCTTGTATAACCGATTTGGATGTGTGGACTGTATGTAATTTTATTCTTGCCAGTTGCGAAGCCTATTTGATACTGATACGAATTTCACAAAAGGACACCGTCGTAGCAGCGTTGCCAGAAACGAAAAAGTATATATATAAGTTAAGTCCTTCACGAGGGGCCTCGTATGTTCCCGGGAAGGACCGACTTAATACCTAGACATTCCGGTGTATTTGTGCTGTCCCAAGCGTAGCTCGTTCCTTCCAATCGATAGCGTTGGCCCTTGCATACGTTATAGTTCCTCCCAATCAATAGCGTTGGCCTTTGTATACGTTATAATTCTTCTATATTCAAATAAACTTAAGCTGACAAGTTGTGTTGATTCGCCGGTCCAATTGGCTCTGCCATCAGTCTTCTGCGCCGATACCTGCCACAGCCCCGTGAGTCCGGTCCCGGCGTCGACGTCGACGTCGGCGTCAGCGTCAGCGGCCAGCTGAAGTTTTGCCGACCTTGCAGTTCTCACCGTGCTCCACTTGCACGGCGAGCGGTCAGCGTTCCCGAGCCAGACCAGCGGATGTCGTTTGTGCTGACTTGGCACGGGCCGGCGCATGTTGCCGCGCTGCGTCGGCATCACGGCGGGGGGAAGGTGAAGCCGGCCGGTCAGCCCTCTTCTATTTATTAGGTGGGCTGCCAGCCCTCTGTTGTTAACTTATATAGATATATGTATATCGGTTTTCTGTTACACAGGATAGAGATGGCATTATGCGCCTAAATATGAGAGTTTATTAAAGACTGCAACCGTTCACGAACATTCCGGCCCGCCCTGAAACACAGTTTCTGAATGGGGCAAAACAGCAACCTTCGTGATCGGTCTGATCATCTCTCCAGTTGACGTCTTCAATTTGACTGCTCGAACGAGGTTGTCCTTCTCTGGATAGGTTTCCATAACCCCTGCGATGTGCCAAGATGCTGGTGGTGTATTGGACTCCTACATCACCAATCGAGAGGTTGGGTGTTGAAGTGGTCCATTTCGGACGTTGTTGCAGAGTAGTCAGATACTCCTGATGCCATTTCTTCCAGAACCCTTGAAGCATAGCCTGGATGCTTTGCCAATATCCTAATCGGCCCACAGAGATGTGGCGTAAGTCAGGATCTGGCACGGTGGTTAACGGTTGCCCAATTAAGAAGTGGGCG